>NW_009199710.1:1569-12536 GCF_000690835.1 Fulmarus glacialis | reverse complement strand
GGTGAAGGCCGGTGCTGGGAGCAGAGAGCCGGGCCGGGGCGGCGTGCGGCGGTGTGACGAGCTGCCGGGGGCCCGCCACCCCCTTGTCTTTCTGTCCGCTTCTGCTGGAGCGCGCGTGGTCGGAGCCCGCGTCCCTCTCGGTCCGTTTGGGCGCTCCTTCCCATCTGAAGGAGCCTCCAGGCATAGACGGGCCGAGAAATAGGTCAGCCAGAGTTTGGGAATCTAATACAATGTGTGCTACCGGCTTCTGGATGTTGTGAGCATTCCTTTGTCCAAGTTTTAAAGCCTTCGTTAAGCTTGAAGGTTGTACCTGAGTTTTCTTGGCGGACGGAACGAAAGGGACGATTTAGCTTTTTACACTTGTGCAAAGCAGGTGTTTGTGAAAGGCACATTTCATAATTTTCCAGGTGTTGGTGGTTCTGCTCTGGGCTCCTGGTGGCCCTGGGGCAGGGTGGCCGTGGGGCGGGACTGCGGGGACGTGTGGCTGGCAGACACCGCTGCGCCTCTGACTCCCTTTGTTGCCAGAACAACTTGAAAACAGGATTATTTTTGTTTTAAAAATACTGCTCGAATGGCGGTTGTATAAAATAGCGGATTGGTTTTAATTCCTTGGGATGTAACGGCCAAATAATCTTCTTGCCGAGCTGGAGCCTTGCTGAGCTGCTCCTCTCTGCCTCCCACCCTCTGCACGGTGATAGGTGTATAGTGATATGGCGATAAAGTCTGTGGTATATGACCTTAAACTTGGTTGCGCCAAAATATCTTTTGAGGCTTGGATTTGGTTTTGGTTTGCCCAAGATTTTGTGGCGTTGTCACTAATAGTTGTTCTCCAGTAACTCCAGAAGCTGAAATGGCTTGGGAGCAGCATCCAAACAAAAGTGGTTTTTTTAATGGAGTTGTGTTGTACCTGCATCTTCTAATGCCGCCGTATGCCGCGCACACTTGAAAACAACAGCAAATTTCCTTTGGTCTCCCTGTGGACTCGTAGGTCGTGATCTGCAGCTACCAGAAAGCTGTAGAAGTTAGAAAATCATCATGGGCCCTAAAATACCAAAGCTCATTTCTCTTTTCTCCTGCCATGTTTTGCGGGAGGTTCTTGGGTAGTTGTGCCACACAGAGGTACTTTTCTTTTCCCTCACGTCCCTTGCCGTACAGCCGTGCTGCTGCTTTCTGCTGCCGTGTGCTTTTGGCAACCCCATTGCATTTCAGGACTGGGTAACGCTGTGGGGCAAGATTTTCCTTCCATCTAAATACTTTCCTTCGGTTGTTCTCCAGCATTGTTTTGTCCGATTTGCATTTGATCCGGTTTGTTTTTTTTAAAAAAAAAAAAAGCCACAAAGCTGGTAACTGAGTAAGAAATGTGGCTGTAACACCCAATATTTCAGGAAATATCTGTTAATGATACATTACTCTTTCGGCTCTAGATGTCTTGGCAAGGCAAAAAGCCGGTTGTGCAATTGTTGTGTTGCAGTGTGCAATTAGAACACGAAGTTGCTTGCTTTCTGGATGAAGAGCTGCTCTTCACGAACAACTGGTTTAATGGGAGGAATTGTGGGGCGAGCTCTTAGGTCGGCAGTCGTTACTGTCATGCGAGCCGGCGGCCGCAGGGCTCAGCAGAGGGGTTTCAAAAATCGGGGAAGCCCAGCGGTGCAGGGGGGCACCGGCTCTGGCGTGGGGCGGTGGCTGCGTGCTTGGGGAGGGTCTGCTGCTGCTGGGATGCCTAGAAAGATCTCCCGCAGCACCTAGGCTTGTGCTGCTGCCGCCTAGATTTGGTACGGGAATTCTAAGTGCAGGGTGATGTACACAAATTTTCTCTTTTTTACCTGGGAATAGCATTTTCAAGGACGTGTCTGTGCGGTGGTGGTGGCATCCTCCCCTCGGATCGAGGTGCTTGCTGCCGCTCCGTGGGCTCTCAAGGCTTGCCTGCTTCTTATGCTCCTTTGGCCTGTGTCCACCTTCACTCACCGCCTCCTTCCCCAACACCCATATTATTTCTTTCCCTCTGCCCCGGTTCCTCATTTTCCTCTTCCGTCCTTGGTGTGGAAGGTGGCACCAGCTGTGTTGCCAGCTGGATCTGGTCACTAGTGAGGGAAGGCAAACCTGCCCCCCAGAATTCCTCGCCTTGAGCATGCTTACATAGGGGTCGAGTTCATCCATACAATATCACAAGTCATTTGGTGTTCTGGGGGCGGATAAAGCCTGACTGGGCGGCCGGCGCCCCAGACTGCGTGTGAGGGCTGGCGGTGGCTGACGTTGCCATCGTCTGGTCTTAGACTCATCCAGCGGGTTTGTCCGGGAGTTTGGATTCAGGTCTGAGTGCCCGAGTGCAGAATTGACAGTGTGGGTTTGAATATTTATGTGCATCTTGCATCATGCTTTTAATTACTCCCTGTGGAATAACAACTTCCTTTTGGTTATGCAGCACAGCTTCACGTGCAGTTGTTTCTGAAGGACTGCGAGCCCCGGTTTTGGAAGATCCTTTTCTGAATGAGTCCCCTGAGCGTGGGAGCCCACCCGCCTCCTCGGTGTGGCTTGGGCAGCACCCGAAGGCAGAGCAGATGCGGGCCCCTGGGGAGCCTGCCGCGTGAGACGGACCGGGCTCAGCCGAGGTAACCCTGGGCGCATCTCTGCTCGATAGGAGAAGCTACAAAGCCAGATGACTTGGACTTCTGTGCTGCAACCCATTGCTGTCACGCTGCAGATGTTTGTGTAGTGCTTTCGGTTTGAGGCCAACGCTTGGATACTGTGAAGCGGCGTGAAAACACCGTAACTAGTGTTTCAGGGCTTGTTGCGGTGACGCTGGCGGTGTTCCGTAGTTGCTCCCTTTCTGCACGGCTGTGTCGTGGAAGATGGGGCGTTGGGTGCGTGTTCCTGCATCCTTAGAGTGAAACCATCGAGGTTTTTCTCAACAGCGGTTGGTTTCTCAAGGCTGAGGAGTGGGTGAGACTGTCTCCGGGGAAGCTGGCTGTGCCAGCATCCCGATGTTACCTGGAGAAGAAATATGTGGCTGTGCTGTAAGGGCAGAATCAGGTCGTCTCCAGGACAGAGCAGGTGCCGTGGAAGCGCCTTCTGTCTCTGTACAGCTCTTTTTCAGCAGCCAACTGACTGAACTTTGGATTTGTCCGTGTGGTGGATGTATGTGTTTTATTCAGAAGAAGCGATGCTACAGGCATGCTTGGGTAATAGGGAAGATGAGGATACCTAGACGAGCGCTTTGGTGAGATAAAGGCAGCCGGTGGCTTTTTGAGGGGTGGGAGATTTTCCTCATGTCCCTGATTAATAGTCCTTTTGCCTCTTCATGGTTTTTGGCTTTAAGCAGAAAATTCTCAAGAAATTTAAGTACTGTAGTGAGACCTACAGAGGGTACGTAAGATTACCTCGATTTTTTTTTCTTTTTTAATGACACCTGCTACAGTATCACTTTTCAAACAGTTTTAAATAAAAGAAATACTGCTGCAGTCAGTGGCAGTCCATTTCTGCTCTTCTTTGAGACCGTAAGGACCATAATCGATGAAGGGAAAATCCTTTGTGTGTTTCTGTAGCGTCCATGATCTCTTAAGTGCTGCATGACAATACATTGAACAGTTCCATTGAAATGTATGTGCAGTTGCGTTTTCCAGAACGCTTTGCAGCAAATGGCATGGAAGGTGTCCACTAACAGAGGGTCTGAAAGACTCTCCTGCCTGCTGTGGACGAGGCCAGCATGCTGCTGCCAAGGCTCGACTCCTGCTTATTCCAGTGGCCGTAGCTGCTTTACTCTCTAAACAAATTTCGCTTTTCCCAAAGGGGATATGGAAACCTCTTTGCATTTTGAGGGCACCGACATCATGGCTAGCTGCAGAACGTTTGGACACCGAAACGTTGCAGCTTCTGCTGTTGGAGGGTGGAAGGTGGGCTATCGAACGTGTGTCCTGGTTTTGTAGGGAGCTGAAACATCTGTAGAAATTCAATGAGTCCCGAGAGCTGCTTCAACATGGCAGTCAGCGAGTTAGCCCTGTTGTTTGTGTGCCAGCTTGTTCTGCTTCAGTGCAAGGGGTTTCAGACCTGTTGGGCTGCACTTCAGCACTTCCAAAATGCCATTTTTATCCCTCCTCTTCAGGAACTTCTGGGTTTTTTTTAAAACATCTAGCAACTGTGCAAGGAAAGAGCATGTATGCTTTGGATTGAATAGCAAGTCAGCCTGAGGAGGTGCCTGCAAGCAGAATGAAATCCATTGCTTCGACAAAAATGTATAAAATCCGCTGCATCACGGATGCTCAGGTGGATTTCGTGGAGAGGGAGATGGTGGAAAGGTAACTTATGTGCGCAACACTCGGGGCCTGGCTGCTTATAGTGTTCGCTGCTTGCCAGCTGTAATTCTCCCTGCAATTTGGCAGCATCTCTTTGGATCATGAATGCCACCTCCCTGGGGAAGCTTAGCCAGTTCTTGCCAGGGCTCTGGTTCTCCTCCCGTAACCCCCTTACTGTAGCGACGGGGAGGCTTTCAGGAGGCTTTGCTCACCGAGGATTTTGTGCAAGTTGGGTGCTTTACGTTCTCTTTGTGCCTTGGAAAATTCCCTCTTAAGTCCGTTGTAGCCTGTATTTCAGTAATTTGGGCGTTCTCTGTGTTGTCAAGCAAGAAGCAGAACTGCAGTGTCCCCAAAGTAAGTCTTAACCCAATACCATGTTGTGCTGTTTGAATTTCAGGGTGTGCTGTGAAGTGTCTCATAAAAACAAACAAAAAAGATCAGGTACTCTGCTGGAAGAAATACAGTACTTGGAACTTAACAAAAGTGTGAAATGACAGTTTTCCAGCTGAAACTTGATGGAAGCTTGAAACCAAACTGGACTATAAAATATCTGTTGAAATCTTGCTGTCGTAGCCATGATGGTCCTTATTCTTTAAAAAAAAAAGGAAAAAAAGGAAAAAGGAAAGGAAAAGGGGAAAAAAGTGGTGGTGTTTGAGGAGATGATATTTTATCAGTGGTTATGTGGCTTTTTTTTATCTGACAGTTTTGGGCATAAGCTTTCTCCATTAGATCTGAAGGACTTCAGCTCTGTAACAGCAAATTCTTGTTCTTTTTGAATTCCAGTAAAATAACTAAATATAAAGATACGGAAAGAATGGGATGCTTGTAAGTCATGTAATCCGAAAGCGAAGATCCTTGTGTTGGTGTTGCACAGCTAACGGTTACGGTGTATGAGTAGCGTGTGACTACGAGGAGTTACATTTTTAACCTGAAAAGTGGAAATGAGTTTACAAAACACTAGTTCTGTGGCTACAGTTAACTTATTTTAGTTAGGAAGTAGAATATTATCTGTACCTTTAATAAACTGACTTATTTTCTTGTTTGCCCTGTCGGGGTAAACAGGAAAGGACCAGTATGTAAAAACGCTGCTGCCTGGCAGGTTGTTCCCTGTGGGGTGTGAAACTTCTGGAGGGGTTTGTGGGGCAGGGGACCCGCGTGGGTGCCGAGTGTCTGCGGGTGAAGACGGTTGCGGAGCGCTGGCTGCGTGGTGTTTGGGAGCTGTGCTGCTTGGGTGACCGTGCAGTGATATATTTTTGGGGATAGGGGAGAGAATATAAGCCTCTTGCTAGACTAGTTCTTGGGATCTGCCCGTCGCTATATCAGGAATTGCATTTGAGAAACATTACTGAGCCTTGAAGCGTGTCTGGGTTTAAACGAGGCTAGAATGTATACTCTCTGCGCTTCCCTACCATAAAGTGAAAAAAGAATGCTTTATATAAAAACCATATTTGGCCAGTACTATTGGTCTTCACGCTGCCTTGAAGACTTTTCTGTATTAAGATCTTCTCGTCTTGCATCCAGGTTATTTTTCCACTTGATTTTGGGGCGGGTGTGCTGTGCCTGGTTTGATACGCTGCTGTGGACTGCCGCGTGTTGCACTGCGCCGGACTGAAGCTGCGGGTCACGGGTCTGGTCCCTCCGGACCCTGTCACGGGGAGAGGATGGAGGAGGTCCTGCAGCCCTCGGCCGCTCGAGCGCCTTCGCTGCCGTGTGTCTGGGAGCTCCGGACTCCTCTCCGCTTCTCGTCAGCGTGGACTTCGGCTGTAGCTCCTTGAGCACAGTCTGTGGCCATCTCGCCTTGGAAAATGTCATCCAAGAAGCAGCCTATTTCCTTAACGAAAACGGGGCCCGCAGAGATGCTCTGCTTCTAGAGCTCTCCTAGAGGAGTTGGCCATGAGGACAGCTTTGGTTGTGATCCAGTTTAAGAAGAGAGATTTTGGCAGGAGGTGGCTTTACAGTCTTCATTCAAGACTGGTGTTTTCAGGATGAAAACGGTGTCAGATCTGTTCTTAATGCTGAAGCAGTCTCCGTGATGAAAACCACCTGCATTTATTCTGGCTGTTTCACTCTGGGTCATGTGTTAGTCACACTCTTCCCGTTTGCGCTGGGAAGGCTGGCTGGATGGAGTGACATCTGGCTGCATGTTGTTGAAGATTTGCTGACCTGCGGATGGCCTGTAGATGTGTTGGGAGTCATCGCTTAGCAGCTACGCAGGTATGTTTTAAAAACAAGGCTCTAGCTCAGCTGACGCTGCTGCGCAGAGCCGTGCTAGTCAGCCAGTTTCACCATCCTGGATTTCCAAAGAGGGCGGTAATGGCAGAGAAGCTGCCGGTTGTGTTTCAGTATGGAAACTGCTGTAAATAACTGAATTTAGTCTGGAAAATGCAGGAGGCTTAAAAACCAGTAGCAAAACTCCCTTAACTGTCTGTTGTATGGTACAATCACAAACTGCCTGTAAATTTGGTCTTTTGCATTTTCAAGTTAGGCTGTTTTTTGTCAAAAGATGAACCTGAAAAGGAGCTGGAAGTATTTGTGAAGAAGCTCTTGGCTGTTAGCGACTCGTGGGTGGTTGTGCTTCAGGACCAGGGAGGAGGTGTCTGAGCTAAGATTGTGACTTCTTAACAAAGTTAAAATGGAAATCACAAAAAGTTTAGGAGGAACAAAGCAACCCAGCGAAAGCAAGGCGGTCTGACTTGCATCTCGGCATTTACTGTATTTCTGTATGATGAAGCATCTTAAAAAAGTAGGGATTTCTAGAGAAAAGCACTGAAATGTCCATGATCCCAGTAAACTGGCTGGTCAGGCTGCTTTGATCTGAACCTGCGCTCTCCCGATGGCTCGTGTCATCCTCCTGACCGGGCAGCTGAGAAATCTGCAGTGCTGCTGGAGGTCCCGTTTCTGGATAACGACACCTGAAAAATCGTTGTCGTCGTCGGAGTTGGCGGGCACCCTCGTGTGGCCTTCCTGCGATGGGGACAAGGAAGAGGAGCCACACTCGGGCAAAGCTATGATGGGGTGGTATTGTAGGATAAAACCAAACCTGTTGGGTGACTGAATGGGAGGTGAGCCTGGACCGGGAGCTGTCTGAGGCCCGCGGTCAGCGTCACGGGAGAGATGCAAATCCAAGTGGTGTTCGGTAACGTGAACGGCAATTGTACAGGGCTTGGGCTGGCATTGCTGTGGGTCCTCTCCTGAATCCCGGATGGCTCACGCCAGGCATGTCTCCGTGGGTTTGAAGCAGAGGTGTCCAGCCTGGGAGGAGAGAGAAGCAGCACGTAACTTTGGAAACGGGAGCGGGTTTTGGGAAATCCAAGGTGTAGTCTGTCTCTCGAAATAGGCCGGTTATTTAAAGCGTCACAGGTTTGCCCCCGTGAGACAGGGAAAAGTCAAACCCTCTGAGAAGGGCGGCATGGCTGTTCTGAGGGACGCTGGGGTCGGTCTGGCTGCGTGCGTCTTCCCACGCTCGTCCTCGGGTGTCTCCAGGTAGGGGAGACGTGCCTTGCTCGGCACCTCCAGTACGCCGGCGTACCGGCCTTTCTGTCCTTTCCTGTCTCCCAGGCAGCTGTTTGCTTCCAGCAGCCATAACCTGTATGGACCCAGCTTGTAGGTAGAGTCAACTGTGGAAAAAAAATGCCAATATCAACAAAAATGTTTAAATGGGAGTTTACTGCTTTAGGGGCGGGGGGGTGGTTTGAGAGCTGTGGTTGCATATTAATAATTATCAGGAAGAGCTGCTTCTCGGCTTTTAGGAAGTAGAGCAAGGTGGCATGGCATATCGAAAAGATGCTATCTGTTGGAAACGTAACCCACTTCCAACCTGCAAGCGGTTGTAGGACCGCTTCTGAATTCCCCTTCAGATGACAGGGAAAGCCCTGAAGGTAAGAAAGGATCTGTGTGGGTTGGGGAACTAACACCGCCTTGACAGCGACTGCTTAGAAACCTGTTTCCCTGTGGAATTTGTAGGAAACACGGATACTGCGTACAAGTCAGTGCCCAGTGTTGGTGCGTTCGCTTCCCCTGCTGCGTGCCTCGCTTTTGTGCACAGAAACTTGCTGGTAGCTCCTGTCTGCGCAAGAGCTTCCCCTGTCACTGTCTCGCGTCGTCGTAAGAAGTTTTTAATGTGAATTTGCCCCCAGCCAAAACAGGACCTGGTTTGTCAGAGATGATTTAGCAATTGGTAATTCCAGTAATGTTGTCAACAGTCTTGTTTGCTGGCTGGTAAACGTGACTTGGCTTGTTTTAACACAATTCCTTAAAACTATACCCAGTGTGATTAATATTGCAAAGTGCACACGGGAAGAGGGAGGGAGGGAGGATGAGGTTTTCCAGTTGATGCAGCGGACAACTGGGAGGAAATAACTAAGAAAATATGTTTCTAATAATGAGTTGTGATTTACTGGTGCTACCAGTGACAGCTGAGCTGGATTTGTGCATTTCTTTTGGCTTTTGGAGGACTGACACTGGTCTTGAACAGGGCTGGCAGTGCCTTTGGCTGCATCCGTGTGCTCGCTGCATCGCGCTGCCGGAGCAGCTGCTTCGACTCGTGCCTGGGGTTACGGCTATGGCGGTGCAAAAGCTCCTGGTGCATTTTTAGGATGGGGAGCATGAACACAGCAGTCTGCTCCTGGAATTGATTTCACTTCACCAGGGAAGATGGTTTGGAGTCAACCCGTGCAGTGTGAATTACCCCTACCGCTAGCCTGGACCCACAGGTACCTTTCATGCAAGCAGTTCAAAACCAACAACTTCCTGCCATTTCCACAAGAAGTAAGTAAGGTTTTCCCCCATGTTGTGGATGGAGACACTGAAGCAATAATAAGACTTAGATAAAAACCACAAGTTGCTTTGTGGGACGGGGATACAGCCTTACGGCTGGCTCCTGGCCTTGCGCCTGCCCACTCCGCCTGCGCGACCTCGTCTCCTAACGTCTTTTTGCTCGTTGGTACCGCAGGAAGGAAAGGAGCTCCTGCTCCTTTGTCGGAAAGGAAAACAAGGTGCAGGAGCGAGAGAATATCAGCTGTTTGCTTGAAGCCCTTTGTTCATGGGCTGACTCTCGGGAGCAGATCTTCCTCAGGACTTCGGCCTCCCTGTGCTCTTTTCCATCTCGTCTTCTCTGCAGCCCGCGAGGTCCGTCTGCGGGCGGCTGGGCCGGCCCAGGCTCCATAATGGCACTAACGAGCCTGGGCGCTTTGTGGATATCCTCGGCCTTTGTTCTTCCGTTGGAGAGCCAGATGTTTCCAGAGTTCCCTCTTGTTGCTTTTTTGTTTCCCCCAGCTCTTGGAATGCGCATTTCTGCTTGATTTTTGTTTAAACGTGCACGTACCCGGGGATTAGGAGCAGCATGCACAGTGTTTATGCGTACGATGACTGCCAAAACTTTTCTCACAAATACCAGTTTTAGAAAGTTGTACAAGGCCTTTACCAAGGTACCGATGGGGAAAACTAGTTGCAAATTAGTGTAGAAGTTGGGGTGGAACAGCTCTGCACTGCCTTGACTGCCATCTGAGTAATGAGGTCTTTATCTTCGCAAGACACGGCACCGTGTTCTCATTGGATCTGCTAGAAATAAATACGGATTTCGTCAGTCACCTGAACAGTTCAAAGCCGTTAAAACTTCCTGCATTTTAACTGTTAAGTGTTTTCATGCGTATCATGTGGAAAATACCGGGAGAGAGGTCTTCAGCTGCTTGTTCTCCTCTCCTGTTTTCCTCCTCCAGGAAAACCAACACAAAAAAATCCACCCGATCTGCCCTCTTGAGCAAACCCGAGGAGCTCTCCTGCAATATGCCTTACAAGTATGTTTTGCTTCCCTGAAGTCTTCTGGCCACCTCTGTGTAGCTGACGTGAGCTGTGGAAATTCCTGGCAAAGCAGAAATGGGCTGCATTTTTCTTATTTCTAGAAATCCCTTTTATGTAAAGCATCTGCAGCAGCAAACCATTTCTTTAATCAGTGGTAGATGATTGTGGGGGATTTTTAATCTAATAAATGAAATACTGGAACATCTCGCTTCTGGAGATGTGCTTTTCTGACAAGTACATCTGATTCTGTTAACAACAGTCCCAGAAATAAGGTTTTATTCAGAAGCCAAGTGTGGTTACTCACAAGCTGAGGATGAAATCAGCTGTGATTGATGTTTGCCTCCACTTGAGTTTTGCACTGTAGTGGGCTGAGTGGCATAAGCCGTGGGGAGTGATGAATTATTCGGGAAGAGGAGATACTCCTGAGGACTTAAGGACATAAGCTGTAAGCGTCTGTGTGCCTGTCACTACGTAAGCATCCCGGGACGGCAGTGGGTCCGTTAACGCGCTGTATCAGCCCGGTGTACAAAAGTGCCCGGGAAACCTGGAATGTCACAGGATTCGTATGCTGCTTTCCGGCGTTACCTGGTGAAACGTGACGGCGCGTGTTACCTTGCTGGAAGGATGTCAGACCAGAGCATGGAATGTCGTCTCCCCGGGGCCCGCGTGAGTACGTGTCAAAGAACAACAAAAGAACCCCAGACAAGCCCTAAAACAATTCAAGTCTTTGTGTTCGGCTTGTGTTGGTAGATTTCCCAGTTTCTCTAAAACCATCTATTGTTCCAGACCAGCTTGGCCGTACAGCCCTTGCCTAATGCAAACAGCTCGCCTGGTGTTTGTTTGCCTTTGCTCAAACCACCACCGAGAACACGACCGAGC
>NW_009199710.1:0-1539 GCF_000690835.1 Fulmarus glacialis | reverse complement strand
CGGCAGCCCCCGCCGGCCAGGTCAGCCTTGACCCCTGCGCCGGGGATCCGTGCCGCCTGCTCCAGCCCCGGAGGGACGACTTCTGGGGTTCCCTGCTCCTGCGCTAGCGCTGGGCTGGGGGGGCCCCGGAGCCCCCCCGGCCACCCAGGAAGGGAGCTGTCATCTCCGAGGGGGAGAGGAGGGGAGAGGGAGAAGCGGACCGATGCTCAAGGGTGACGCGGTTGTCTGCTCTTCAGGGGAGAAAGAGGCAAGCGGACAGCGAGAAGTGAACGTAGGTAAATAAATGCTTTTATGACCGTACACTTAAAATGCAATGGCAAAAGGCACGTTGATAATCTTAATTGAGCCACTAAAATCTTAATTGCGCCACTAAACCCTTCTGTTAAGTGATTTATGTGCTGTTTATGAAACCCAGCCATTGCTAATAGCACTATGTTTTATGTGTTGAAAGAACATTTCATTTTTCTCTGAAGGTGTTTGTATGTCGCATACTGCACCCGAAGGGAACTTAAAGATGGTGTAAAAAATCCTCTTGGTTATCAGCTCACCTGTTGGTGTAGTTTCATCTGTATAGAAGGGGAGACTGGTTGTAGTCACGTCAAATGGCATGGAGACTTGGAGGAAGGAATAGGGTATAGAAATGGCATCGAAAAATAGCATTGTCTCTTTTATAAAGCTACAAAATTATACTTCCCAGGGTTCCACCAGTATCTGAACCCTGATTTGTTTTCAGATGAGGGCTGAAAACCTTGGAGCTCTTCTGTGAATGCTGCCTCCAACTTTGTATGCATTCTGGTTTGATTTTTTTTTTAGCAGTTAAAGAAGAAATTACAATTGTTTTGTTTGGTTTCTGGGTTTGGTTTTGTTTTGTTTGGTTTTTTTTTTCCCCAAGATCGGTGCCCAGCCCTCTTGCAATTCACTTGAAATCTGCAAGCCCCGCGCCTGGCAGGGTGACATGTTTCGTGGGCTGGGATACAACAAAATCCAAACCAGCTCACTTAGTTGACCAGTGCACTAAAGGTTCTCTCTCGTGGAGTAACCTCCTCGGCTCTGGCAGAGCAAGGCGAGCCTCTGCAGTGGTGATGTTGCAGGAAAGCCTTGCTCTGCTGGCTCCCAGCCAGGTACCTGGAGTATTGACATAACGGCTAAATGATATTTTTTTTCTCTCCTTTCCTTTGTTTTTTTCAGTTACAATTGGTTTATTCAATGTTTTTCCTTGGATCTGGTAATTGTGGGAAGGGATGTGCCCGCCCCTGTGAAGAGATGCTGTGAGGACGGGGAGGAAGAAGTGCCCTGAACCGTCAAAGCTCAGCTTAGATTTGCTGACCTCTGAAAAAAGGGCAGTCTTGTGGTCTGGGCTTTGGTTTTTCAAGTTAAATAGCCGCTAGGTGGTAAGCTCGCTCCTTCCCCCGCAGCGGCAACGGCTCGTGAAGGCGGCTGGTCAGGATTACTCCCTGCTTCTTTTTAAGTTGTATTCTCCTGGTGCGATGTCTTTGTGGTGCTGGTGGAGCCGGAGCCAAGCCTCCTGTCCGACGGGGG
>NW_009199709.1:39123-41860 GCF_000690835.1 Fulmarus glacialis | reverse complement strand
GGTAACTGTGCGGCACCGAGCATCCTCCTCCCGTGCAACCTGCCCCAGCGCTCGGCACCTCCGTCCCAGCAGGCTCCCCCAGCACTGTGTAGCAACGGGCACCTTCATCCCACGCAATCCCCCCGGCGCCATGCAGCACCGGCACCTCCGACCCAGCACTCCCCCTCTCCTGGTCCTGTGCAGCGCTGAGCATCTCCACTGCCTGCAAAATCCTGCAGCGCAGCTCCATCCTCTGCAGCAGCCCCTCCCGCAGTGTCGTGCAGCGCTGGACACCCCGGCTCAATGCGGTGCCCCCTCGCACCGTGCAGCACTCAGCGCCCCCGCTACCCCGTGCTGTGCTGCACTGCATGCAACACCCCCCTCCAGCCACCAGCACTGTGCAGCACCAACCCCCTCTGCCTTGTGCAGTGCCCACCCATGCAGGGACAGTGCCTCTGCAGCACTGCGCAGTGCCAGGCATCCCTGCAGCCTTCCTCCCCGCTGGCATAGGGCCTCTCTGCCCTGCACAGTAGGTCCTGCCCCACCGGGGCACTGCCTGCTGCTTTCACCCTTTATCGATAGGCAGAACCGCAGAGGGCAAGTTTTGGGGGGACAGGCAGGGCCGGGACACTCCCCCCAACACCCCTGTCCAGTGGGGGAAAAAGGTCTCCCTGCACAAGGCAGCACTGTTTGGGACATCGCCCCATCCCTGTCGGGTCCCTTAAGGGTCAGCTCCAGAATTGCCCAGATGTTCCCCATCATTGTGGGTAATTCCTCGAAGCTGTCTGCCCAGGCTTGGCCCCTTGCCCTGTGGCCTGGCTCTTGGCACCTGCACTGCAGAAATCGGAGCTCTGCAAACGTTACGGTTGGATTTGCAGCCAGATCCCAGCATCTCATGTCCACGGAAAGACTCACGTGGGGCAGACACTAACTGCTCCACATCTCTCGTTCCATTACCGCAGTGTTACCACATTTTCTTGCTACAGGGAAATGTCCATGATTTATAATGAAATGAATCCTGAGATTGTTCTATTACATGGATATTAAATGATCTGTGGTTTCTAAATCAAGCCATTTCCCTCTAAATACTGAAACAACTGCCTTACGTCATACCTGAAGGACGTTGTTATTTCACACTTAAGTAACGCCTTGTCATTTTCAAGGCCAAATTTTGCCAGGCTCTCTAGAATCCGTGACTGTAGCTCCAAGCTGCTTGCAATCTTCCTGAATGGTTGAGGTATTCTTCAACAAATATTGTGGAAATAGGCAATATACAATATTTTCTGTAGTGGGTGAAAGGATTACACGGAGTAATCTTCTTAAATAGTCTTGATGCCATGTGAAAAGAGGGATTTTGGGAACAACCTATCAATTAGGAAGAAGAAAAATAATGCAACTGGATTAAACTGCACCATAACTGAAATTGCTGTAGCGACAGCACAGCAGCTTTTTCCTACATGACACTCAGGGTCTGCTTTAAGTGTGGTAATACTTACGAGTCTTTTGGACAATGTACACATCTAAATAATATCCCTGGCTGTAACCAGTGGAAAAGGATGGAAGTCTGTCTTAAAAGAGAATATTCCTATTGTTTGAGCTTTTAAAATGTTCCTATAGACTGCTAAAGCAGGGACATACATTTATATTTGTAGGCTATCCAGTCAAATCTGAACCAATACGAGAGCTTTCCATTAGGGGAAAGGTTTGCAATGGTGTGGGGAGGGGGTTTTATTCAACCAGCTGGCAGAGCTGGGGTGTGGAAGAGAGGTACAGACAGGCTAACGAGGATAACCCATTTTTAAAGAGTGTTTTGTTCGTGTGAGCTGCCGGCAAAGGGAAGGGGGCTGTAGGCATGGAGGTTCAGAGCAGCAAGAGTGGGGCTGTCCCAGGGTAGGGTCACCCCAAGTCTCTCCCTCCTGCCATGGTTCGGTGCAGCAGCAGTCTGGCTGCATCGGAGCAGAGATTTTAATCTGTACTGCAGTGGCATCCATGAACGTCCTGGAGCTTTTCAATTGATGTCCCAATGGTCTCCTTGAAGCCCTTCCCATTGCCCAGTCCCACCTCAGAGGCACAGCTCCATGCAGCTCTTTTGCTGCGGGAGATGGTCAGGGCAGCACAGGTCAAGGCAGAGACCCCAAGGATGGCCTGTAAATGTCCCACAAGGCAGGATATGTCCAGCTAACTTGTCTGTGAGATGCCCCATGCCACATTCAGGATGGGCTGGCACTGCTTCTCTGAGGGTCTTGGCTCAGACTGGGCTCATTGCATCAGGCTCACCACAGCTCCCTGCTCCTTGGGCAGCTCCACGTCTCGTGCCTGTCTCTGCATTGTGCACAAGGAAGGTTACGCAGGACACGAAGGAGGGGACAGGATGGAAATGAAGGCAGGGACAAGATGGGGATGAGGACAGGGAGAGGATGGGGATGATGTGGCAGGACAAAGCTCGTTCGCTGGAACAGGAGGAGCTGGAAGCAATCGCAAAGGCCCGGCTGCAGGAGGGGGTGCAGGAGAGCAGACATTGGCAGTGGCGTGCACAAGGAAGGTTACGCAGGACACGAAGGAGGGGACAGGATGGAAATGAAGGCAGGGACAAGATGGGGATGAGGACAGGGAGAGGATGGGGATGATGTGGCAGGACAAAGCTCGTTCGCTGGAACAGGAGGAGCTGGAAGCAATCGCAAAGGCCCGGCTGCAGGAGGGGGTGCAGGAGAGCAGACATTGGCAGTGGCCATTGCAGGGCTGAACCGTCACTTAAATG
>NW_009199709.1:11911-39097 GCF_000690835.1 Fulmarus glacialis | reverse complement strand
TCTGGTGGCAGCAGGGTGGCCGGCAGCGGGAAACCATCTGATTGGGAAGATCCCTATAGGAGCGGGTTTCACTGCTTTCAGGCTGCTACTTAGATACCTGGATCCACGTGGGAGAAACCCAGGGCTGCTTGTTTTCTGACAAAAAAAAAAGAAAAAAAGATTCATCCCCTTTGTTAGCAGATCTGGCCTCGGACTCTTCCACATCGCAGGTAGAACTAGATGGCAGGACAAAGCTGATAGGAACGATGCTAGAAGGACGTTGTCATCCAGCTGAGCACCCTGGCTGTTGCAGGGCAGGGCCCTGACTCTGTAACCCCCCCAAATGCCTGCGTTCAGAGCTCCCCAGCCTGGGGGTCCAAGGCATTTTCTGGGAAAGGTGTCAGCCTTCCCCTCCTGGAGCCAGCTCTTCCCTCCTGTTGCAGCAGCACCAACTCTCCTTCCATCACCCCGGACACATGTCCCAACCCTTCCTAAGCCCCCCAGGTGCAGACTGCAGCCCTTCTCCAGGCAGCCATTCCAGCCATGTGCTGCTGCAGTGCTGAGTGCTCTTGCTTGTCCCACTGAGCCACTTGTCCCTTCCCTTCCCTTCCCTCTGCAGCAGCCTGCCTTGTCCCCCACAGGACTGGGGGCTCCACCACCATGTGCTATGTGCCCCCCCCCCCCCAACCCGAGGCGCAGCGGGGAACCTGTACACCCAACCCTGCTGCAGATGGGAAACTATATAAATCCATCAATGTTTAAAGCCTCCCCCCACCGCACACACTTGCAATCCATGCCCGGTGCTCTGCCAGCTTCTCCATCCCTGTTAGCGTGAGATTTCATGATCCCAAGTTCCTGGTGGGATGTGCCATCGTGGACTACTGCCTGTTGCAGCTCTGCAATGGCAGAGCAGAAAACCCGCAGGAGATGTCCCTGCTCCAAAACACAGCCCTGAGCACCCTTGCCTTTGCAGGACACCATCGGGCAGCTGGAGGACGACCTACGAAACACCAAGAACGAGATGGCTCGGCACTTGAGGGAATACCAAGACCTGCTTAATGTCAAGATGGCACTTGATATCGAGATAGCTGCCTACAGGTAAGGCTGCTCTGACCCCGCTCCGCCCAGCTGCCTCCCAACCCGAACCCCCAGCCCCACGAGGCTGGGGTAGTTTCAAGAGCCCAGAAAATATCTGGGTACACACTCAAGGAGCAACACCATCATGTTGCTCATCTCCCCTGTGTGGATCTGTGGTGCTCCTGCCTGGGGAGCAACCATGGCTCCATGTCATGCCTCAATCTAGCAGCCGTGAGCCACATCCCCCAGCTGTCCCAGAAGCAGTGGTTCTTAGTGGGGACAGTTGCAAATCGAAGTAGATGCAAAAGGCAGAGTCCCTCTGGTTCGGGGTTTTATTTTCCTGGGGTTTCTGGAGGGCGAGGAGGGAGCTGGTCTCATGTACCCCATATTGCAAGTGCTCCAAAAATGATTGACCAAAGCATATGATTTTGAACCAGTTTCATGGTGTGGCGTGACCTGAGCCCATGTCCACTGTAGGCTGCGGAGATGGCCTGGAACACTCAGACTTGCTCGTGGGTCACTGCACACCCTCAGCCTTTGCAGATGTTTCACGTGAGATGTCCCCAGACTAACCTCTTCCCTTGTGATGTGCTTGCAGGAAGCTGCTGGAGGGAGAGGAGACCCTCTTCAGCACGGGAAGTGTCGGCCTTTCAGCGCTCAATCCCCTCCCCAACCCCACTTACTCCTTCCAGTCAAGAGGCTTCAGTTCCTCTACTCTGTCCTTCAAGGAGGAGGAGCAAGGAGAGGTTATTAAAGTGACCTCTAAAATATCACCCAGCCAGGCTGAGATGATTGAGGGAACCATAACCTCTGCCAAGAAAAGAGGGAGATTAAACCTGCATGAAGGAATCGTTGCAAATGCAAAAATGTAACTGTCATGACCCCGTCCGTTTTGCATTTGAGGGGGAACAGTCTCCACTTGGCCTTTAAATTGCCCCTCCGGGCATGAAGCCATGCTGGGCTCGTGGGAAGCCCGCCTTAGAAACACATAACCCCCCGGGGACACTGACCGGGGCTGGCTTCCTCACGGGTCCCGCCATGCAGAGGCCGAGCTTGGCATATTGCTCCCTTTTAAATGGGGCGGAGGCGCAGGCAGGTAGCTAGATGCATGTTGGTCGTTGTTGTGGTGGCACAGTGGACTCGTAGCACCCACCATCCCTCCCTCCCTCCCTCCTCCTGCGGCGGGCAAGGGGGAGCCGGTTGGGACCACTGCTCAACCAGCTCTCTGGGGAGGGAGGATGAGGGAATTGACTCAATACATTTGCTACAACTAGTTTCAAGGCTACAGACCTTCAACTACTATCCAAATCCACGTATAACTAAACTCTTCCCCACTCCTCAAGCCGTAGCTGTCCATTTTTAATCCCAGAAGCACAGAAATAGCCATACTGGACTGTAACCACACCTGACATCTGGTCTATGAGCCACTTACGTTTTAAATTATAAGGAATGTTCTTTTTTTTTTTTGTCCCGACAACTCTGGTTTTCAGCAGCATCAGCCCAGGCAGGCACACGGGGCAGGGAACTGGTGCATCGGAGGTGAAGGCACCACCACACCGCGGGGCACAGCACCTTGTCTGGTGTCGCTGGCTCCAAAATGTCAGGGTCTGTAGGGCCCTTCGTTTGGCTGCACAGTCGTCACATGAAAGCCCCGCGCTCACATTAGCATCGTGCCCCAGCTGGTGCTGGGAAGCTGCAGGACTCCCGAACACCAGCTCGCAAAGCATCCTCGTCTCTGTTCTAACTATTCCAGCGTGTGCCAAATTTGATATAGGATTTACAACCCTAGGTTTCCTTCAATGCCTTAAAATTGCCAGCAATCGCTTTTGCAATAGCGGGAGACTCCGCCTGTGCGTGTGTTGCGTGTCAGTGCCCTGGCAAGGTTATCATCACGAGACCTTACTGCCCTCGCGGTGGTGCCAGACGAGTTCCTGGACCCAGCAAATCGTTAGCTCCCCCTCTTTCCTCTTCTATTCTATTTAATTAAAAAGAAAGAAATAGTTATGTGTATCAAACCAAGCTGTTTTGTCTGCTTTGCTGCTGCTTCGCCTCGGGAACACAGCTCAGTGGCCAGCCCACAGCCGGTTCAGTCCCCAGCAGTCCCCCCGGTCCCCTGCAAAGAGCTTGGTGTTGGGGTGCGGCTGCCAAACTCTGCTGCTAGGGCTGCAAGGCAAGGCTGGTCCCACCGATGGCCGAGGGGCATGTCTGGGTCTCACCCCCAGGTACCTGTCACAGTGGCCCTGCTTTGTAGAAGAGTTCATGGCCAGCTGGCTGAGGGAACAAGGTCTCCCATGGCCGAGCGCACCCTAATTTGCCCAGAAAGTGGACTATGAAGCTTTGATTTGCCTCACACCCCTGACAGTTCGGTCCCAAGATATCTGCCATTTCTCTTCCACCCTGCCTGCATGTTCAGGGGTTAAAAATAGCCTCTTTGTTTGCCTTCACAAGTGAAGATAAAGCGATTTACACAATAGCAAATGGAAGAAATGCAGGTGCACCCACCTCCCAAGTAAACCCAGTGGTCAAAGGTGCCCACAGAGCTGGCGTGACCAACGCTGGCTTATATTCAGAAGATGCCCATGCTCTGCCTGAACGTGCCTGTAGAGGGGCACACGGGAGGGCAGCGGGGCATGGAAAGAGCATGGGCAGGCTTCCCGCTGGGTGGCCCTGCCAGCAGTACGCTGTCCTATTGCCTTCCCATTCCTGCCTTGTCACGCCACGTCACGGCAATCTGCCCCAGAGCCCCAGGGACATGGTGTGACAGTCACAGGCTTCTCTGCTAGCGCTGCAGGCCAGGAACAGCGCAGCCACTTCCCTTGACCCTGCCACACCGATAACCTTGGGGACGATGCTGCTCACCATGGGGTGATGCAGCTCCGGGGAGGGAAGGGTGGGCTCCTTTCAGAGGCAGGGCAGGGGGCTCAGGGCATGCCTGGGGCAGGACATCCCACCGGCACCAGCAGCGCCCAGCAAAACAGTGCAGAGAACTTGGGGTGCCCAGGCAGAGCTGGGCGGGGGGGGGGGGGGAGGCCAGCCAGCGAGGGCGGGCCGGGGGGGGGGGGGGGGCAGGCAGCACCTGCAGAGTTAAGTCCAGAGCACTGGCACGTAAAGCAAGGACTGACCTCCAAACATCTCCTGGCTCAGCTGTCAGTTAGGAAATGCAAACACACAGCATTTCTCCCAAGCCACAGGGGGAATAAAAGGCAGATGTGACTGTGCAGCTAATGTAATATATTCTGAACCTCAAATACCCTCCAGCGCTGCTTTCTTTCTGTCCCTCGAGTATAAGCAGCCTGACCTGTCCTTTATTCCTGGCACATGCCTCCGGTGGGATTCCTGCTTGCTCAGCTGGCTGGATGCTAGCAACGAAGCTGGGAATTTTAATTTGGCGATACCAATGCGGAGGGGCTGCAGTCGTGGAGGAGGACAAAGGAGTCAGGGGAAGGATGAGGTGCTGTTTTGGAAACGGGCTTCTGAGCAGAATTAGCTCTTTGCAACAGCTGGCTCCAGAGATTTCCTGCATTTCTGGAGCTCTGCAGCATTTTGGTGCTGTCTCACTGTGTTAAGCTCCAGAAGGGGGAGGGGGGCAGCAGGCAGGGAAAGGACCTGGGCATTTAGGATACACCAGAAAGGACCAGTCCTGAGTTTAGATTACATTGTGGTTTTGACAGCCCCTCTGCTGGGTTCTGTCCCTGTGATCTTAGAGGGTCTGAGCTGCCGAGTTTTAATTACCCTGAGAGCAGCAAGTGACCAACCCCACAAATGCTCTCCCAGGACTGAGGGTGAGCGAGAGCCCTTGCAGGAGGGGGACACGCTGCTTTCCTGAAGGACAGAGCCTGACTGGGCAACAAGGGCTGCCCACAGCTCTGCAGCAAGCTCCCAGCTACTCATGTCCAGCCTCTGGCTGCAACGCCTGTGCAGGGACCATGGAGGAGAGCTGGTCCTCCAGTGACCAAGAAGAGAACCAGGGAGAGCTGCTGACTACGAAACCCAGAAAACCCAACCCTTTCAAACCCCATCCTGCAAGCCTCCATTGGCCCTTTGGTAAGTCCCATCTCAGGAAGCCTAGTCCCATGAGGGAGTCTTTGCAGGAGATTCATCCCCCACCCCAGTCTCTGCCTGCAGTACTTGCCCAAATGCACCTGGGAGCAGGAGAGCGGTGACCCCGCAGGCACACGTGGAGAAGGCAACCCGGTGTCCCAGTGTAGACAGCCGTTGGGGACAGCTTGCTCTGGCCATTTCCAGGTGCTCACATTTCAGCTGCAGGATCAGAGAAGGGACTGCCTTATGCCCAAGTGAGGTGTGCTGAGCCCCATCTGCTCAACTCCTGCGGGCCCCCCATGTGGCTGCTGCTGTTGGGCAGGAGGGCTGAGCTCCTCACTGAATGCGTGGTGACGTGTGGCCAGGAGGGCTTGTGCCCTCACTTTCTACTCTAAGGGAGACCCATGCCCTCACTCTCCTCATCTTTAGGAGGAGAGTGAAGACAGCAGACAGGGATGAGCCCGGCTCAGCACGTTACCAACACTGACCTCCAGCTATCTCCATCCAGGCCTCCTTTTCTATTGCTATCTTTTCTTCACGGTGACTCCTTTCACGTGGTAGCTTACATGCACCAGAAGGCTTCTCCAGCGAAGCACTAAGCTGGAACAAGGGAATAAATCCTCCTTTGTGGTCCCATCTTTCTTACTGGGTTAAACACCAAGGCTGCCAGAGGAAAGGAGTGAGTCACACTGCAGATGCTTAAAGATTTATACCTCTGCAAAACCTCAACCTCTCAGATAAAAGGCACCTGCGGACACCGCCTGCACCATCAGCTCGGGAAGAAGCAGAGAGCGGCCATTTCTCCACAATGCTGCGTGCCTTCATCTTTACGCTGGGGAGAACTCCAGCCTCCACGCAGGGGTGCAAGCTCCCACCACAGGGCTGGTCAGTTGGTTTTTTTCCCTGGATGGAGATGCTGACCTGATGCACCGTGCAGCTGTGCTTTGGGGCTGCCGGCTCTGCTCGTTTCATTGCCACGTAGGTGAGACGGGACAGTCTATGCAGTCTGGGATGTTGGCTGGGGCGGGCCTGGGTCATGCTCCTGCTGCTCCAGTGATCAAAGAGCTTTGTTCCCATCGTGATCATGGAACCAAGGGTCATCCAGCTCCACCAGAGGTTCCTGCAATAATGGTCTGTGCTGAGATGTACAGCTCCTTAAAAACAGAGAGTGTCGTTGCACACAGAGAAGTTTTGCTAATGACGCTTGTCCAGATGCTGGAATTCCTTAAAGAGTAAGCAAAAGAAAAAGCAGCCAAAGAAAAAAAACCCAAACATTTTTCTCTGGCAAGAATGCAGACATCTCCTCTTCCAGGCTGGGGAAGAACCCTATCATTCAGCAAGAAAGAATCAATAGAAAATTCAGAGCAAAGACTCTTCCAGCACCTTTGGCTGGATCTGTCCAGCTCTCTTCTTGCCAGCTCTTAGCTGGCAAGAGACCTCCTCAAGGAGAAGACCTTCTTCCCTGAGTGAATGACCCACGTAGACCCCCAATGCCAGCAGCTGAACGGATGCATCTGAATGATTAAATGTCCACATCAGTGGGGCCTGACACTTTAAAGCAAAGTTTATACCAAAATAGCACGAGCAATGTAAGCTCATTCATGCAAGTCTTCACAGGCATACGGGAATAAGGATCACTTGACAAATGCAGCATAACATGCAAACGGGGCACTGCATGGGGTGGGGTGAGAGAATGCTCATCCACCCTGTTCTGTCCAGCTGAGCCAGAAGGGCTGCAGAGCTGGGGTCTGCAGTTATGGGGTCAGGGGGGATGCACTCCTACAGCAGGGCAGTACAGCCTGTGCAGGGGTATTCATCCAAAACCCTGCAATTCACCCAGCTACAACTGAGAGGAACCTGCAACTCCGTGATAAATGATTATATCCTTGTTAAAGCAGAATGTACCGCCAAGGACACTGCTGCCCAGAACCGACCGCCCTGCTGCAGCTCGGCTGCATCCACTGTAACACAAAGAAGGAGCAATGCTCATGCTAAACACAGACATACCTGCTTAGATGGAAGGGAAATACCCAGAAAATTTCAGAGTGCAATTCCAGAGCCCCAGGCACACATCCACTTGCTGCTCATAGATAGGAGCAAAGCTCTTGGGGTGCTATAAGCACCAGCTCTGAAACAACAGAGGCACCAGAGTCTGTTCCTATCGCAGCAGGGCCAGCTCAGCTGCTTTGCCTTTGGGTAGAGAGGCAGCTGCTGGCTGTCTGCATCCCAGAGAGCACAGGAGAGACAGGCTCCTGGCTTCCCTAAACCCAGAGCACCCTTGTGAACACACTGACACACACGTGGTCATTCTCTGGGATGGCGTACATGCCCAGACCTGAGTGTGGTCTGTAAGAACGAGCTCTTTGGAGATGTCATTGGGAAAAGCTGAGGTCAGACTGAAAAACGCAGTTTGCACTGAGGCTTAGAACATCATTAAGTTTAAGCAAATTTTCAATGGAAATGCAAAAACCCCCCAAACCTCAGACACAAGGCATCTCATTAGCAAATTCCTAGTCTAGCAAAGAGGCCCGAGAGCTGTATGAATAAGAATGGATGGCAATGCTTGAAGCAAGCCAAAATGTTTCAGCAAGCCAAAAATATTCTCAGGCTAGATTCTTAAGGAAGCAAGGATTATGGGATCATACTGGGACTGAACGTCCTTTATCCTCCAGAGCCTTCCCCAATCTTTTTTTTTTTTTTTTTTAAATACTCATCAGCTTAACTTCAGCCACATTTGAGAGAGCTGAAGGTCTCAAAGATATCAAATGCCTCCAAGTTTCATGCAACCAGGTATAGGTGAAATACATTAATTGATTAAAAAGTTGAGCTTCCCTTACTAGATACCAGAAAACCCATTCAGAGGGCAAGAGTTAAGAATGCCTCAACACAGAGGCAAGCTTCATTGTGGGCTCATTTGCAACCAAAAGACAAAGTTGTAAAAGCAAAAAAAACCCCCACCCCAGAATGAAACAAGCATCACTTTTTTTTTTTTTAAACTGTTCACCAATTATTTGTTTCTTAAAACCAAGTTTTTCTGTTCTTTTTGGTTGAACTTCTCCATAGATAACGAAATCAATCCACTTACAGCTGGAACAACCTGCAACACAACAAATTCAGGCCAGATGTTTATCATTTGGCAAAATTTTAAACAAGCAAAAGTAAAGTCTTCAAAAGAAACACACTTGGTTGCTTTAGCAACAGGTACTGTTACCAGTCCTGTTATACCTGCATTCACGAAGGGTATCTCAGTAGTAGTCTGTTAATTGCCTAAAACCCAGCAGTAGCGTGGGGTTTTCCATTCACAGCACTTTACAGAAGTTATTGCACTAGATGGATAGAGCTGAGAAGTGAAGAAATCTGTTCAAGGTCATACAGCAAGTCAACGACAGAGCTGAAAAGAGAATGCAGGTGCCCCTGCGATCAGCTTACCCACTTACCACAGAGGAAGACTACCACCATTCCTGTTCTGTATGTTGTGGCACATAGATAATCTGCTATTTTATTGCCACCAAGAGGTGAAATATTTTCCCATGTCCCATGAGGAAGAAAAAGGAGATTGCGGGTTCATGTGAAGGGTGTTGGGCTTCTCAACTGGGGAGTTCTTTCCTTTCAGTCCCAAGTATATGCAAGAAAGGATATGACGGTTCATCATTTAATAACTGCTCCTGTCACCACAAGGTACAGAAAACCATGCTGCAAGTAGTGTGCTCTGAACACATCGTCGCGGTTCATCATTTAATAACTGCTCCTGTCATAAGGTACAGAAAACCATGCTGCAAGCAGTGTGCTCTGAACACATCGTCATATCTTAGAACGACTGGCTGCCTCCCAGCACCACATGAAGAGGGCTCCAAAGCAGCTCTCCCAGGAACACACTTTTTTTTCCTCAATCTTTGCCCACCACCCACTTTTCTACGGTGAATGTTTCCCTTGAAAGAAAACAAGGCATTTTAAGATTTCATTTCCAAATAGATTTCATTTTCCAAACTATTTTACCAAGCAATTAGAAAATATAAGCTCTGTTTTCCACTTTGGGAAATATTTATACTAAATCAAAACCCAGTAAAGATGGTGATACAGCTCCAGCAACAATTTTGCAGCTGTAGGGCAGCCAATCAGTACTGCATTTCACCTTAGATGAGATTACCATTTATCTCTCAAAAACAGTAAAATTTGACCTGTTCAGTGATTAAACCTGTACCTATGGCAACTTTCTGAAACCTCAGCAAATGTAAATATCCATTGGCTCATTCAGCAAGGCGTCTTAAAGATGACATGGGTAAAATTCAACATATGATCACCTTGCTGCTTCTCTTTGTGCTGAACTAGTTAGGGTTACAGAAAAAAAAAAGGAGGTAGAAAAAACAAATAAAAAGCAGAAGTGATGAGAATGCGCCATTTGCAACATTCTCTCCATCTCTCAGCAAGTATCTATCACAGCAGAACAAGTATACTTTAAAGTATCTAAATATTCAGGCTGGCACCTGGTGAACTCTATTGAGCATGCAGCATATTAGAAGATTCAGGTGGACAACTTGATCATCTTCCTTTAAAAGAAAGAACTCATGCGCCTCTGTTAATAGGCGCTCTCTCAACTGCTGGAGTGAATCCTCCACCGCCCCCGTTTGTATGGAGCACAAATTTCGTAATAATGATACTCCACACTGAAGGAAAGTGAAAACAGAAATGCCAAGGATGTAATTTTAATTTGTTAGTGACTGTTAACATGCATTAACATAAATCATTGCACATAAATGCCTGATGATTCCCTGAAAAGAAATTCAACACAGACTAGTATTAGACAAGCTTGAATGATCTTTCAGTAAAACTCATTGGTTGTTTCACATCTATGGAAGTAAGTGTTAAGGGTTCTCTGGGCTCATGTGTGCCACAGTCTGGTGGCAATGCAGATCAGGGCTGGATGCAATAGCGGTGTTCAGAACATAAACAATAGTTATACGTTGCCATCGCAGTGCCCCTCCATTTAAAGGGAGCTCAGCTGCACATTTCACTAGTCTCTTGAACCCTATCTTCTTATTACACTGAATCTGTATTAAACACACATAAACCAGGCAGAATGTAACCAACATGACTCAATGCTCATGACTGGATTGTAGCGTGATTTTGCATTTATAAGAACTCCCGACACTAGGCCTCACCATCTCCTCTTGCTGGGAATTAGCAGATCTGTAAAGCAACTCAGAATTATGCTGCAGTACAAGTAGTATTTAATTAGGATCTGTGTCAGCCATGACATTGCTAAGTATGTAACCAGAAAATAAAACCAGAATTATTTCATCAAGTGAGGAAACAATAATAGTGTCTGTAAAATAATGAATGAGTCCAAGCACACCTTCCCTCACTTCCAGAGCATGAAAGCTGGCTCATCTCCCATGCGGGCAGAGATGCTATCCCATAGACAGCCTGTTGTTACAGAAGCTCTTCTATCATTAGGACCGAAAGTGACTGGAGGTAAGCCAAGGTTAAAAGGAGACCCAACAGAAATAAAACAGCAGCAGGAGAGTTGAAAGGAGATTGGCACATTTTAAAGCAAGCAGACTGATTATCTTTATGCAGGAAGAACTGCACAGCCCACAGATCAGCCTTGGCAGTAGCCAAAGGTCACCCCCGCTGCACACTGATGTGCCAAGCGGAGTCCCAGGGAGTACTGCAGGAGCTGGAGAGCGGATAAAGCACCAGTGCCTTCAGGGTATGCTTTAAGGTGAAAGAAAGCAGGATGTTCAGCCAGGAAAACTAAGCTAAGAATACGCTATCTGAAGGCAGGTGAGGAAGAAATAAAGAGAGCAGCAGACAAATGCGAAATAAGAGGTCATTAAGCATTCATACCAAAATATCGCAGGCAACAGATCTTCAATCCTCCTCATTAAGCCACTGAAAGAATGAAGTTGGAAGTCTTGGCCTTCTGCATTTTAGCTGGCATGTGATTTACCCTACCCCACCCTCTCTAAAGATATTGCGAAAGCCCTTTTTTTAAAAAAAAAAACCAAACCAAAAAACCAAAACTCAAAAACCAAACCAAAACAAAAAAACCCAGAAACTGACACTGACATCAGAGCCAGTGGCAGCATAGTCATCTTGAGGCTATGCAAGTCAGCAGTA
Organism: Fulmarus glacialis; assembly: GCF_000690835.1. Taxonomy (NCBI): domain Eukaryota; kingdom Metazoa; phylum Chordata; class Aves; order Procellariiformes; family Procellariidae; genus Fulmarus; species Fulmarus glacialis. Next base: position 27,880 of record NW_009199709.1, on the reverse strand, counting down.
TCCTAGAATGACATTAATTTGAATTAACTACCAGCTTCTATATAGCTGTTAAACTTTGCAAATAAACCCTTCTGTAGACATGAAGTTCAGGCCTGGATTAGGGGAGAATTTGCAATGTAAAATGTAACTATATTGCTAACTTTTTTTTAAGCATAGAACTATACATAGAGAACAAACCCATGAGTGCTAACGAAACAGGAAGTGGCAGTACGAAGCATATGAGCCAGATGCCTTGTGCAAAGCCAGGACGATCAGTGCAGCAGAGAAAGATCTGGTTCACAGGGGACTTGATAACAACAGCCATAAACATGAATGAAAATAATCTAGAGGTGGCTTTGACAAAAAGATGCACGTATTGAGGAAAAAAGGTGTTCTGTAACTACATAGGATTGTTTCTCCTGTATCTGTGTTGAAAAATCATCTTGACATCTTTACTGAGCTATTTCTCACTGAAATCCTCATTAAAATGAGAGTCCCCGAAACTCCATGTTACTCCAGCTAATGCTACCGCAGTTAGCTCCAGTGGAGATTCTGGTATTAAACTATCCTTCACCACTCAACCTCCTAACTGAAATTTGTCATTCTAATAACCCCAGAGCACATCCAGCAGTTTCAATATCAGCTGCTACAATTTTGAGGCTGACATAGGGAGTATGGCATGGAAATATGAGAGCTCAATTTTAAATTGGCTAAAATAAAGTTTATTTTACTGTTACAATATATAATCTCTTATTAACACAACTCACAAGTGTTTACAAAATAATCTCATTTTCTGCTGCATTTTAAACACTACTTTTATACAAACTTTAAAGGTAAAATAGGAATTTGTAGCTAGAAATGTTTGTTACATTTTTTAGAAGCATCACAAGAATTACTTCAAACAAGACTTTTTTTTTCTTATGGTGTCATCTTCACAGACAAAACTGAACATTTATTGTAAAGACCTGAGGAAGGATTCATGAAAGCTTTCTTTAGACAAAGGATGCCAGTCCTCTTAGGTTGACAGCAAACAAGTGCATTTGAGCTCACTTAGGTGCTCTGAAACGCCTTACAAAGGAATCTCCTCCCTTTCTCTACGCTGACTATAGGGAAGGGAGAGAGCCTGGTGCATAATGGTAGCTTTCATGAATCCCCACATTGATGACCTAGTATGCAGCAAGGCCATAACACACAAAACTCTGGTCCTTAATGCTGCGCAAGAAACTATGGAAATCTGAAACCGAACAGAATTTGAAGTATTACAGTTGTCACAAAACCTAGTATTTTAATATGTTAAAATTAAAGTTACCTAATGTCCTCTGTGAATCTGGTAGTAACAGGCAAGTATTACACTACTCAACCCTGGTCTCCACTACAATGCACTAATACACATTAGAAAGAGTGGAAAAAGCTACCATTTTCACTGCTGCCAGAAAGATACGTGCTAAAGTGAAAGGATTTATGCTTCTGCCAGTCAAGTGAGTCGACAGATTTTACATGACAGCAGAACCAGGCTGACAGTGATTATTTAACATACAGCAAGCAGGTAGAAAGAGGTGCTACTTTTTTTTTTTTTCCATGCATAGTTTAACCAGCTTACAGCCAGCTCATCTCCATTAAGACTAGAGATGCATGATCCACCATTTGGTATAAGCCAAACTACCAGCAAATATATTTCCAGTGCAAACAAAATTGTCTTTCTTCAAGAAAAACAACTAAATTTAATGCTACTTCTCAAAAAACAATGCTTATGATGCGTCATTTTCTACCCATTTTGGTCTGCATTTCTAAAGTTCCCTTCCCCTCCCCAAATCACATCCGAAGACAGATGATCACAGCCCACTTTTTTTTTTTTTAGGCAAATGACTATTTCGTCCCCAGAATAAATTATACTGCCCACTGAAGATCATCCCTGAGAGCACTGTTGTAGCTAGACACTTAGAAACTAAGCAATATCTCATAGCTTAGAGGAAAAAAAGGCTGTTTACCCCGTGAGATCTTGTGGTTTTAGAAAGTAAAAAAACGCAGCTACTCTGAGCATTTAAATTCCCTGAGCTGAGTGAAATTTGAAGACAGTATTTTGTAACACAAAGCATAGCAACATCTATAGCTGTACCTACAGAAGCTGTAATTGTTTACAGTGGTAAAGTCAGATGTTAAATTACAAGCATACAGCAGTTAGTGGTGGTTCTTTTTACTTGCTTCCTGTCACAGGAAATACGATGGCCTTCTTTGGTGAAAAACAGCAGTGAGGAAGCTTGATGACTCGGATTCTTTTGCCTTCTGATATTCCAGCAATCTTTAAGTTACAGTTAGCGGAGATACTACCAGGCCATAGTGCAGTACAAGTAAACCATCCTAGAGAGAAGAGAAAGAAACTGCTTCATCATACCACTTCACCTTGTCTGTGAGGCATTTCCATCACAGCCTGGTATGACAGTCACTGCGTGGCAGAACCTCAGCTTCAATCTCACTCACCATTTTATACCATGTCCCTTCCATATGGTGAATACAAGTTTTGAAATATCAAGGCAAATAATTATATTCCCCTCTCCTCTTTGAGATGGAGAAGGGTATTAAAAAAAAAAAAGGTAAAATCCAACATTTTGCTTTTATTTTAAAGTTATAATGGAATTATCTCATCTTCATACAATAGGCTCTCATTTACAACTCATGCTGCTTTCCACATGATACTGTGGGGCAGAAAAAAAAAGTAGTCAATTAAGTAGTTCTAGAAGGTGCTGCCAAAAGCTGTACTGGAAGAACCCAGACTACTACTACACATTTGTTAAGTAATGAACACAAGGGATATTTAAAAAACAAACAAACAAAAAATCCAAAAAAGCCAAAACAACTATTAGCTTACTAAGTCATGTTTCTCCTCTTCTGAGATTGCTCCACATAATAAAAAAACCTTTCACCTGTGAAACAGGATACTTCCTGACTCAGTCTGACTTATGTCACTCAATTCACACACAGCTGGTGAAAGATCTAGCACTTAGTCTGCTTCCACTATTGATCCACTGGGAATCTGACTTGTTGCATTAGACCTATTTATACGGACAGGCTTTAATAAAAGAAACTGCATTAATCACAACTAACATGTTAGAACTTCTACCGTATTTTGCTTCTGATGTTTTTGTCTATTAACACAGGACCTAAGATAACATATGTTCCAGAGAAGTTACACAGTTCTGTGTGAAGGGGTATACCAGCACATTAAAAAAAAAAATCTTAAATTAAAAAGGTAATTTAAAAAAAAAAGGTAACAAGACTGTCACCACTTTACAGGTTCTGTATTATAATACAGTAACAGTAGAAAGTACTATATTAGTCTAAACACAGTGTTTTGGAATAATTTTTTTTTAAACAATAATTTGTTATCTATGTAAAAATGTTTTTGACTGGTTGGTGTAGCCTCAACTACTCACAAAAATCTGAGCCATTTTGCATTGGAGGAAATTTAAGATTAAGAAATTGATCTCAAAAAGACTCAAGAGGACAGAATGTGCTTTTCCACACCTCCTACAGCTCTTTTTCTTTCCTTGGGATTTCTTTTCAGACAGTGCCTACCAACACCTCTACGTTCTGTCTGGAAGATGACCTATTATTAGAAAAATAGCCTTGTTTTCCCTCTAGTGCCACAAAGCTCTTTCAGCAGAAAACCACCTTAATTGTTGCTGTGTATAATTATTTTACTCTCTCTTCTACCATTAGTTTCTTTAACTTTGGTAGCTAAATGGTGCCACTGGAAACAAAGCTACTGTTCTGGGGAAAAAAAAAAAGTGCAGTATGTTATTTTCAAGGGGAAAAAGAAAGTGGAAGAGCTGTTGGAGCTTTCAAATGTGATGGTGAAAGAAAACAGATTCATAATGAAGGAGAACAGATCTACAATAGCAGAACTTTGATCAATTTAGCCAACATGCTCATTTAGTAAGACATGAAACTCTGCTTCTGGCTACAGATTTTGTCATTTACTTACAGAGGAGATTAATATTCTAAGTCAGGAAAAAAGGGCACAAAAAAAAGGAGCCAATTAAAAAAAAACCCAAAACACAAAAAACCCCAAAACTTAAAAATGTAAGGTCCTAAGAACAGCCATACCAGGGCAGACCAAAGGGCTATCTAGCCTCATGGTGAAAGCCTAAATAAAAATACATGAAAAGGGCAAGTATGCTACCTCCCTATATAATTTTCCAATTTCAAAAGCTTTTCTCAGGAACTTCCTGAGCCCTAAGTCCAGGTAGCTTTGTATCAAGTGTCTTCTGATGACTTCTATGAACTTGGTCTGTCGCTTTTGAATCTACAAACTTCTGGCATCCACAAGTCAAATCTAAGGGAAATCAAATCCAAATGCTTTGCATCACTGGACATGGTGATGTCAGTCATAAGATCAAGACTGAAGATGCGAAAAAAGGGATTAAAATGCAGGCACTGAGAAAAGTGGATCAAAGTATTCTTTTATAAGAACTGTCAAAACCAACCAGAAGGGTCATGTTGGAAAAAAAAGGACAGGACATTAAAACATCTATGTTCAGGCTACAGCAAATATACATCTTCCCTAACTCTACAGCTACAGGTGATATAAACAGCTTCAGAACAACAGCAAATGCACTCCATGCATTTAAAGGATGCTTACAATGACAAATGAGGGCCTACTGTAGGGTAGATGCCAATCAAACTTAACTTCAATGGACAGGAACGAAAAAAACCTGTTTTATTCCTGTGTTATTAGTGCCAGCTCACTAACCTTCCTGCTCTTCTCATCCTGTTAATAACCAGAAATCCATTGCTAACTACTGAAGGATACAGGAGCTTCAACTCACTTACTGAGTGCCTAGCATAAAGTTGGATGACTGTGTCGCAGTATGAACATAGGATCCTGAGTATCCTCACTTCTTGTTAGGTAGAACAGGTACTATGAAGTTACTTATGAACCTTTTAGCACATAGTATGTTGTTATACCTTCACAAAGGTATACTTATTCCTCATGCCTGTTAGCTACTTCAACAGAGAAAATAAGACACATTGAAGCTTCCTTTTTTGGAGAACTGTGGTCAAACCCAGTTTTTCCTCTACAGCAGAGTTTCTCAAAGGAAAGGAATATGTAAACAAGACGACAATGCTACAATGTATTCTTTGATGAATGAATTTTCAAATGGTACATTTGGCAGTAGGACATTTAAAGAAATTAATCCTAATTCCTAATTAATCTACACAGGAAATATCCCTGTTAAACCAAAGGCCAAACCCACTGCAATTCCTTCTGTACAAAGAGAAGCTGAGAGTTAACCCAGTACTGGTACTGCTTACTCTGTAATTACTCACTTTTTAAGCATTATATATTTCTATATATTTTCAGCTGCTTTCTCTAGATACTGTTCTTAAAAGGAAAGCCAAACAGAGAATGAGCTCTCACTGCTTATTACAAATCTCAAATCAGGCTAACTCAGACATGCCCAAAAGAAAAGCAGAATGAAATATGATGCCTTCTTACAGCAAAACTCTCCAATGTTCTTTGCCACACATTTGTGAACCTGACCTAAAAAAATGGAAAGAATTCCACCTGTTACACCCAACTATAAACTTTAGAGTGGAACTGACAGACAGAAACACCATAGTGTATACACCTTTTGATGTTGTAAGAGCAGCAGAAACAAAAAGTGCCCCACTTTCCAAATTCAATATCCCCACAGCAAAGAGTAAAACACTTCCATAGCAGACATGTGCTAGAGGGTCACAGTAATTAAATTAGATCACAGCTCTTACTGCCTAGCTCAGGAGAGACCAAAAAAAATACACTGGCATTGGGTTACAAAAAGGTGAGAGTTACAAAGAGAGCATTATAATCTACAAGAGCTCTGTGCCAAGGGCCAGGGACATAAAGGAAGCTACTCTTTTTAGCTTTTCCCATGTGTGAGCTTATATCCATCAGTGATGCAGAGCTCTGAGGAGGCCAGTTTCAGACAAGTGAAAATAACTAGCAGCTTGGATCATGTTGCATTTGTGCAGCAGAGGGGAGGAAGGTAATACAGGGAAGAAATTATATTCCCATATAGTTAATAGCAAGCTTCCTTCCTCAGCTAGTTGATCAAACTCTTAATTACAGGCAGATCTCAATGCTTGGTAACAAAATTGAGCCTTTTAAACATTTCTGTCAGTGTCTTTGATCTCTCCTTGCAGTAAATTCCACAAGTTGTACACTGTTTTAAAAATTAAGCAAAGTAGCTTCTTTTTATATAAATTCTGTGCAGCAAATTTTTTACGTTTTTGCCCTAAACAGAGGTAGAAATCCTATTTCCAACTAATTACAAAGATTCAACCAACCACCCAATTTCAGAAATGTTAAAATACCTTGAGATCTACAAGATTAAACAAGATTTATTCCTGACTTTTTTTTAGACTTCTATCAACTACTCAGAAACGAACATGTTAATTGTTTACATTCAACCACTAAAATTAGTTGCCTATTTACTCCAATTAAAACAACCCAAACAGGTTACTATGGGGCCAGTATCACAAATATTTATTTTACCATCAGATCACACTTGATCTTCCCACACTTGTTGGAAAGGCACATAGTTACTCAGAACAGTTAAAACCCTGCTAGCTTGCACCTACAGGAGACACTAATTTACTGTGGCTCTAAGGCATCACTACACATTCTTACTCAGTAGAAAAAAAAACCACAACACCCAAAATCTTCACAAAACAATCTTGGGCATTCAAGAACCATTCAGGAGGAGTAAAAGCCCCTAAACAATTACAGTGATTATGGCCCAGAAAAATAAATCACACACAACATATGTTATGCTGCATTGCATTGGAAGAAACTTCCAATGTAAATGCTGCCAAAGAATGCATGTTAAAATTAATGCCTTTGGCAAAGAGAAACTTATCCGCATTTTTTAAATCACTTTTCTCAGAAAAAAGAATAACTGCTGACATGAATGAACTTGCAAGTGAAAAATGCGATTCAGAAGAGCAGTTATTTTTCTCCTCTAACAGTGACTGTACTCATCTAAATAAAAAAACCCTATCTTTATTCCTTTAAATGACTTTGTATTGCATAAATAGCTACTGAAGCTATTTTCTTAGCATGAAGCATCTACAATGAACCTCAGAAACTGGTAAATGACAATGACAGTTTTGAAGAGTATTTCAGCATCCTAGTGAGAGCTGTTAGGGGCATTCCAAGCTCCAACACTGGTTTGGAAAGGCTGGAAGGTTACGATGGCATAAGATGCCCTTGGAGCTTAATATAAAATCCATCAAATGCTCCTCTGTAGTTGTAGTCTCACTGGAACAGGACAATTATGCCCCTCATTGAATTTCAGGTCTTGGTGAAAAAGGAACAACCCCTACCATTTTTAGACTTGACCTATTCATCTTTTTTTTTTCTGGATAATTATCTAAAAACATTCGCCAAGGTTTTTTAATCCTAGAAATGCATCCTCTTGATTTCTGGAAAATAATATAATGTGAGACTATAAAACATGAAAATGTCACAATTATTTCAATATCAAAAAAGAAGCAACTGTGTTTATTTGCAACATTGCTACCGTAACTATTTGGCATCCTAAGAGGTTTTGTAACAAAATTAAGAAAAATTAAGGATGATCTTTCAAATTGCCTGGCAAAACTGACTATGAAAGCACAAGACTTCACAAAAAGCCCTACATTTTTTTCTGTTTGTTTGCCCAAGAGTGCAGGCTTGTGAGAATTCATCACTAGCATACTGATTTTGTAATAATGAGACTTGAAACATCACTGGAGATCATATCCCGAGACAACTGTTCTCTTTGTGGATCTGCTGACTGGTACTTAGCCACTAAACATCAATCAGGCAGACCCAATTCTGACAAGAAATTAAAGACACTAAACTTCAACTAGGCAGATCCATTTCTGACAGGAAATGAAACCGATGCAGTTTTCTTTAAAGTGCTTCCCCAAGAGCATTTTTCATACATGAAAAGCTTTTGTGCTAAGATGAAGTCTAAAAGCATGTACATTTGACTATACCCCTGGACTGAGAAATAAATCATCCCCCTGCTATTTACTGAACCTTTTAGTAGAGGGCTCTTCCATCACTATGTGTTGATTGCTGCATTTACTTACAATGAACTCATTACATTAGAAGCAAGTTTGTTACCGGTGCTGCTTCCTCCTCATTTCTATCTCCTACTCCCCAAAACGGGTTAGGTTACATTTTAATTTTTCTTCATATTATTATATAAACAGCTAAGACATCAAGTACGGCATTTATTCCCTCTGACTGCAGAAACTGAGGTACACACCACAAGCCTCAAAGATTTTTAATGTCTGCCAACACTAGCATGAGCCACATATGTCTGCCCTGACTGGGGGATCCCTCCTAGTTACTCAAATCAGGTACAGATGATGCAATGTCCAAGACACCTTGAAATCAGCTTTTCACTTCTTGCCCCTGAAACAGAAGCCCTCTCGTAGCATCAAAGGGCTCAGCGGGAAATTTAAATGTAAAAGATTGTGCATGTGTATGCACAAACAAGGCAAGAGAACTGAATTTGCTACTATTTTAGCCTTTCTGCCATCTACTTAGATTGCTTTCCAAATAAAATATCAATTTAAATGGTATTTCTTCCCACTGTATTAGATTAAACATTAACTTTTCAGACTTCCAAGTTTAGATTAATATACAGTTTGCCATACATCATGATTTTACATCTAGATCTTACTGTGCACTGGGCAGACTACTTCTTGTTTTTGCTGCACTTCTAAAATGGTGTGACCCTTTCCATTATAAAGATGCTTGAAAAGATTCCCAAGGAAATAAAAAAATGCTTTCCTATTTGCAGAGCCAGCAGCACTTAAGACAGTAAGTTACCAACATGAAATAGTTGGCTAGACACTCATGCTGTGATCAGGACCGCTATAATACGCATCAAGCATATTAATCGCATTAATTACTCTGTATGTTTGGTTTGTGCTTTTATGAGCAAGTTTATTCCCCTAATCCAGTCACAAGGCCAGTCTTATTTGGGATGCTTCAGTCCTTTGTTTTCTTCCAGAGATGCAATCGCCAGGGAGGAAAACAAGGAATGTTAATTGAAAGAAAGACTGGTATAATTTATCACTGATAAGATAGCAACTTGTTTCAGAATAGAAAAAAAACACAAAAACAAAACTACAAAAGCACTCATATCCAGAACACCATCAAACCATCAAGAACACTCTTAGCACATGGTATACTTCTCAACTCTATTTACAATACAAAAAACAATTTGCACAAGCTGGAGAGATTTTCTAAGTGATTTCTTCAGACAAGTTGGTGCTACCTGATAGCTTAAGAAAGAAGACTTCTCTTTTAAAATAGAAAACCTGGAACAAAGCCCCAGCTGCCACACGTACCTGTACTGCACTCTCTCCTATGGCTTGACGAATTTCCCTCAGTGTCTGGTAGTGTTCTAGCAGGTGATCACCACATATTATGTCTACCTGTGAAAGAACACAAACATGGTCAAGTTCAACCTACCTTTGGATTAGGAAAACAGTATCTAAGCCCTTTAAATTTCCTTAGAAGAGTTCAATTCTAGCACGTTAGACACTAAAGCCACCTTTACGTTTGTTGTCCAAATGTATTTAGCATGCATAGCACTACTACACTGCCCTAATGCCTCCCACCCCACGCCCCTGACGTGGGGCTTACTTCTGGAAAGGAGAGGACAGTTTATTGTTTCACTCCCATTTTGGTGCATCCGCTGAAAAAACTGCTTAGTAATAACTGTGACGAATTGAATGGGAATTTAGATCATGTATTAAACAATCCCACAAACATCCAGAGTCATTTATCAGTTGCAAAAGAGGGCAAGTTGTTTGCGCCACTGATAGAAAATGAGCCATTGCTAGCCTCATTCTTATCTTGAAGTGAGAAAACACGTGAATAAGTCTGCTTAATACGACTGTTCGGAAGAAGTGCTTTAATAGAAAAGAACAGCTCACTGTATGCCACTGTGAGCAATTACTTCACACAGTCCTCCTTCAAAATGCAATCAATACTTCTGTGATGCAAGTGAAGGGCATACTCAGCAATTCTAAGCAATGCCCTCTACTGCAGCTAAACTATGTCAATGATGTCTGCAATTCCAGAGGAGGCACTTTTGTTAAGTAACCGCCCACAAAACCAGTAATTTTGGGGAAAAAAAAAGAAATCATAGTGAGGTATTCTGATTTCCTTGCCTTGACTATTATGAAAAATAAGCTTCTTTATAAAGTTACTATGAATTCACTGTGCATAATGTAAATCCAGTCTCTAACATTCCAAATTAGAGCAGCTAACAGAGCACTCTTTCTCTCTCAACTGCAGCTTGGTTACAGTTTCTTTATGAGCAATTTCTAGATATGGAAATGAGAGGGCTCTCATTTGTGAATTACAATGACGAAACCTCAAAGTTAAAGTTAAGAGCATCGACAATGAGCTGTCCCACAGCTTTCTGCAAGGAAAACGCCTAAGCTCTGCCACTGCAGTAGTTGGGGAGCATACTGCAATATCATTACGTATTCTCTTATATAGCCACTTTCCACTACAAGATGCACTCTGTGCTTCAGCTATTCAATTCCCCTGGATTTATGCTCTTCTGCATGCTGACCCAATATCCCTCTCTTGTTCTTCATGAAAAGATTTAGGAAGATTTATGCCTCATGCTGGCAGACCGCATTGTTCTGAGAATCAGGAACACAGGAATTCTACTCCTTAGAGGCTCAAAAAGGGCTAATTTACTTCACCATCCGTATAGTAAGAGAACGATGTAGAATACTCGGTTCATGTTAAGTTGAATCTTAATGTGCAGAAGATGTAAACTGCTTAGTATTACTTCTTCTTTTAGCTTCTAGAAGGAAACCAGCAAGTAAAAACTAATCTGGACATAACATTAAATATTGATTAGATATTGATCCATATACACACACGTATATATTTAACATCAACATTTGATGTATTTAACACAGAACCTGAAAGAAATATGTTTCTTTTTCTTTTTGAAAACCGGTTACAGTTATTTCTGCCGTTTCCCATGCATTCTAGCCTCTACAGTTATTACTGCAGGAAGACAGACATTTCTGCTGTGCTTTCCAGTGATATACGAGTTTAATTACTTTTGCTTTATAAGCTCTTCTGATTTTTAAACCATAAGGCACTGAAAACTCAATCCTGCTCTCACTGGAACACACATTTTATATATTCTACAGAAATAGAAGATCTAACCTATTTGCCCAATATAGGATGCAAACAGAGGTAGTGACAACTGCTGACAATCTTTCAAAACAGAATCAGAATGCTTGTTTGAAAATATCCCACTGTTGATCCTGCTGCTCCAGTTTCAAATGGCAGTCATTAAAGATCCATGTCTTCTGATAAATTGAGAAGAGTTTTTCACATTTACCATGTTAGAGTGCTCTGAATACCAAATGCCTAATCTCATTCCAGCACCAAAGCCTGAATTTCTGCCTACAAATTGTTATGGTAGGATTCATTCTATAAGGACAAGAGAAGAATAAAACACACAGTAAAAAAAAATCCCAGTTCAGTGTGAAAATCAGTTGTGAAATGTGTCTCAGAGGAATCCTTGTGCCATACAGGAATTAATATATTCCATTATAAAAGAGGTACCAGCAACACAAGTGCTATGAATTTACTACAATTTCAACTGACTGGTAAAATTGAAGCCAGCTAGTACCGATAGCTAGTGAGACAGCAGTACATACAGTTTGACCTTTTGCTGAAAGAAAACATGAAGGTGTAGCTGCTGAATACTCAGTCACTTCTGTTAAAATTCTTATTAAAATAATTATGCCATTTATTTTCTTCAGGTGGCATTAGAGCTGTTTCTCTAAAAGCCATGATAACAGACAATTATAAATTAATACTCACTAAGTAAGACAGAGATAAAAATGGAAAACTTTCATGTAAGGGATATCCCACATAAGATTCATCCCAAGGGGGAATTTGGCCCAGAAAGCAGTAGATGTCAATCAATAGTTTCTAAACCAACCCATACTATCCAGGGAAGGACAAGGAAAACACAAAGTTTTAGAGATTGATATGAGTATTTGGGCTAGTTATTAAAAAAGGCAAAGCTTTGCATTTCCTCTAGCTGCTATTTAGTTTTCAGAAGTACTTCTATACCAGGGTCTAAGACTGGCATCTAAGAAACTGCATCAACAACTACATTGTATGAGCACAGACCTTCTTCCAATCTTTCCCCAGGCTGCAGTTTACACACGCTTTCAGGAACGCACATCTGATTATGGAACATTTCTATTCCATATGCTACATTAACGCATTCAGACCAGCCAAGCCACAAGTCTTTCAGCAGTCTCTCTCATCCTTACAGAATGAATGGCAAGAAGAGATAATGCTGCTGCAGGATGACCTCAAAGGAAATAACACTTTAAAGAAAACTTCTCATTTTCTCCCCACTTTTCAGCAGAACATAAACTATATAGACGTGCATCAGATGTCGAAGCCAAGTACCTAATGGATTCCAAACACCATAATCTGTATTTAGCTCAAACTAAATGATATCTACTTAGCTATTACTAGCAATTCCAGTTGCATAAAAATTATTTTCACAACCTCCCCCAAGAAATTCCAGCAAGAATATTCACAAGAGACCTTGTAATTAGAAATATATATAAACATATACAGAAAATTAATCGTTGCCCAAAGCATAGAGATCAAAACAAAGCACCAGACAGAGTAAACTACAGTCTGTCAACTCAAGTGGTAGATAAAATAAATGAAGCCTTAACCTTTCAGATAAACTAGGAAATTTGAATCAAAATCCATTTGCAAACTCAAATACAAAAGTCTGAAAATAATTTGAGGCCTCAGACTAGGAAAAAAGAACAAAGGCAGTGGCTTCAAAACTGCTTTTTAGACTTTTATATAGACTGTCACACATGAATCAGATCGCTTATTTCACATTTTCACTAACCTCAATCCAACCCACTTGTGCAGGCCAACGAAGAAGGGCAAATATTAGCTAATATTCCACATGAACAAATTAAGTCCAGAGGTCGAAGTACAGTCAGTAGTTGACGAGAATGGGTAACATACATTCTATCACTTGGTCACTGAATCAGCTCTAACAGAGAACAAGTAAAACATGCTCAAATAATACTTTTGTAGACTGTCAAACTAAGCTGATATTCAGTAGGAACTGACTGCATTCACAAAATAAGCACACCTAACGTTCTTACTGGAAATTTCAACAATGAAACCAAGGATGCAATTCATACACTGAGGAGAGAAAGGAGGAAAGACTCTGTTCCCTCCTTACAGTCAAATCTTTTCAAGTCCCAGGTAAGGCACAATTAAACACCATGGCAGTAAGTTCTCTGTAGATAAATGTGGGAAAAAATACTGTGAATGCAGTGCATTTTAGCTCAATAGTGCCTGAAACGCGTATTTCGGAAAGAAACTTCCTACCTTCCCAGGGGAATCTTGTTCTTAGACTCTAGTCCCAAGTTAAGCACACCAAACTCATGACACTTTATATAAAAATTGATTATTTTAGGTAACGAAGAACTGGAAAGAGTTAGAAGTCAAGACTAAAGAAGTAATATTAAAAAGAAAAGCTTGTTTTCCTAAGTTAGTATCTATTTCTTCTTTAACGTACTTTGGGGAAGCCTACAGGAAATGAACCACTGCAGTCCTCAACACTCTTCCAAATTTCTACAGCAAACTAAAAAAGCAGCCAAGCACCCTCTACATTTATATTCTTTGCATGTATGGTTTACAACCTATTTCCCTAAATTCTTCTGCCTGTGCTAATTTATGTTCAGGTTCTCACTAATTTTGTTTTACAGTTTCTGTTTTATTAGCCATCCTTGGAAGTTGGAATAAGACATGATTCATTAGGCTTATTAATCTTCCAATGACGTATCTGATACCTCTTTCGCTTTCTGCATGTTTACCAACAAACAATCAGCTTCAGTTCTGCATACTACAATGAGAAGGTGACAGCTCAGTACATACACTCCTTTAATCTTAAGCCCCCATATGACAAAGAAATGACCAATCAGGATAGGAAAAATATTTCCTGCTTCATTTCCTTAATTCCCTAATCTTTTAAAAATAAGCCTGAATATCTTCAAGAAATCAGTCATGATTCGTCACATGAAAATTGACTACAGGTTTCCAATGACCAAAAAAACATACTCGCTGAAAAATATGGGAGCAGATCAGTTAAGAGGGGAAAAAAAAGCAGCCAAAAGATCTGACCATAGAAGAAAGAAGATTTAACATTTCTTCCAGACAGGCAGGGCTTGCACAGAAGAGACCAAGAGATTAGAACTAGCCAATGACTGTGCCTTACTTCAGAATGGCAAACTGGATACTAGCAGAGGTAAAGTGACTGGGTCAGCATCAAGCAACATCTTGAGAAAGGAAGTCTATGAAATCATCAGCTTTTGAGACACAGTAACATTTACCCAGTAACAGTGGATCATAACCTGTCTGGTGAAGTCCAAGCAGAAAGTAACTAATGGGGGAAAAATTCTCAAGTTATCTCTATTAGATGATCTCAAGATTGCAAAATCTGAAAGACATCTAACACACAGGCCTAGCCTGATTTTGAAAGATGGGTAACTGCAGTTTCCATTACAAATGCTCGGTGTTCCTGAAAATTGAGATTCTGATGTACTACTTAAGAAAACTCAAACAAACAAAACAATTCCTTCCCCTCAAATAAACAACAACTCAACGCAAGAAGTTTCTCTAGCCTGATTTTGAGAATACTTTTATTTGTTCAAAATACCAAGTTACCACCACCTGAAAGCTACAGAGACTCTCACTGAGAGGAAACCAGCAAATGAGAATACATTACTTCCTTAGAATGATAATTTATATCTGATTTGTCACCACTGAAACAGTAAGCAGCATGAATAAATACTCATTACTGAGGCACACAGTCATGCTGTATTGTCTCAGACAGTTACTGCTGTATGAAAACACAACCTTAACTCCAAAGCCAGCACTTAACTTCCACCATTCACATCAGTATCAGCTTGATTTACCAATAATTGACAGCTTTAAGAATCATTGCACCTTCTCAACTGAATGGTTGCTGAAATACATTGAAGAATTGAAAACTGGTTTTGACATGCAATTCCTAGCAAAATGATTTTTGAGAAATACAAAGTCAAATTCTTTTGTACCATATATTGCTCCTTTGAATTTTTATTTGGAGGCCCATGCCTACATTTGCATTTATACCTTTCATTTCAATACATCCATCCACAGTATCATTCTTTCTTAGCTCTTGTTTGCTTCTTCAATATTCAGTTAAATTTTACTGTTATTCAGCTCCTACCTACCTCTTCCTTCATATCCTCCTACACTCACACACTTTCCTGTCTATATACACAGTTCTATCTTTGAAGCAGCAGTATCTTTTGGTTTTGAATTTCATCTGGTGAAATCTTACACGGCACTTCAGAAACTCTATACAAATAATAACGTATTATAATGAAAATCTATACAAGTTGCGAATGAGTTGGGAGAATTGTTCCTCATGGATCACAACATTTCAAGCATTTCATTTCTTAATCCTTACTGCATTAAAAAAACCTAACACTACTTCTAGACTCTAATGAACAATGGAAATGTTCTCTCTGAAGCACAGGCATTACATTGATCACAGTGAACTTGTAAGCGCCACTACAAGTGGCATACCTGACAAGTAGGGTCCAGATCCATTTTTCTTCTGAGGAATTTCTCCACATGTCCGATTGTTGCCTCCCCTGAAACACGCACAAACTTCTTTTCCAAAGGCTGCAAAGAATAAATGTAAGATTTTAAGACGACGTACATTTTCAGCCATCATCCTTCATAAACCCCAAACCCAAGTGAAAGCCCAATAACAAAGGGAGACAGCTTAAATTTCTCTGATCTACTTCCAGATTACCTCATAGGGAAAGGACTAAATATATATTAAGACTCCAGGTTCA
>NW_009199709.1:0-11880 GCF_000690835.1 Fulmarus glacialis | reverse complement strand
AAAACAACATTTAAAAATAACCAACTACCGACTTCAGTCCTATTTCACAATTAAGTTCTGGAGAATGATACTTGCTATTTATTCTGCATAGAAATTAGTATTACACAGCATTTTAAGAACTCCTCCCCCCACAACCGTTTACTCATTAGAAGCACATGAACTATTTCCTAAAGTTTCCTTATTTTCCCCAAATCAGGCTTGTGTACCAAATATGATTCAGATAATTAAACCATGTCATTTTATAATTCAAGGAGCTTAAGTCCTTTAGCATTCTAGAAGTATTATGGCTTGGGCTGGAATCAGCTTAATAGTCCATGAAATTCCAGAATCAATTAAAATATACTACTATGCAGAACACAAGGGCAAGACTGGTCTGAAATCTTTTTGTATCATTTCTAAATACTTTCACAGCAAGGACTGCAACGACAAGACATTTGTTATGCCAGCCTCAAAAATTTTAATGGGTTTCTCTTCTACAGATAAAATTTTAAACAGCTGACTGGTGATATGGGCAGCTAAGCGAAGAGGCACAAAGGCAGAGCAGATGACTGCATTCAGTGTGATAAATGGATTACCTTTTGTGTCAATTAATTGGATTTTTATGTTGACTTCTGAACAGCTGTGATTTACTATCCAGGTTAATCATATTCTTTCAATTTGAAAGAAGGGTCAGAGGGTCATGGACTACCCTTGAATTCAATCATGAATTTAAATATGTATCCATGATAACTGTGGTTTTGGAACAACATTTTGATTTATTCATGTACAAGAGCTAGAAATGACAGTCAGACCTGATCTAGGGAACCATGATGCTGCAAGCTTGATGATGCTGAATTTATGCTTGCTGCATGTATAAATCACAGTTTATGGCCACGGACCTTGTAACCTGTTCTGTCCCCCCCATTCCCACTTAAAAAAAAAAAAAAAAGGTTGAAAACCCTTCATAAATGAAGTTCAACATCTAGTTCAGAAAAATAAGACAGAAACAATTGAGGACAGAGCAATGCTAAAAATGCATCAGGGTATGTTTTGTGAGAAGTGGCTATGAAAGAGGATTTTGAATGTTGATGAGTAAACCTCTTTGTCATGAAGTGGAATAAAAAAGCATGAAGATATAAAGTGCAATGAAGAAAACAAGGATAGAAAGGAAGAAGAGATAGAGTGAAGCGGGGGGTTAACATACAGCAAGGAATTTGAGTAATGGTGGGCAGCCTTTCATCTTCAACATCCTCAGAACACTAGAGTTAAAGTGAGCAGGAACATTTATGGCTTAAAAGAGAAAAAAACCCAAAAAAACCCCACTTACACAAACAAACAAAAAAATCCCTTTCTTGAATCACAAACGCTCTTTAATGATGTTCGAGCCAAGTATCTTTTTTAAAAGGCAAAACTATTCACATTGGAATGGCATGTTTCAGAGGAAGTAAGTGTCTGACACAAATTTTAATATTACAACACGTAAGTTAATAAAATGGTTGAACTGCCCTACAGTCATTCTTGTGTGGCCCAAAATGAATGGGATAAAAAACAAAGCAGAAAGAAGGGCAAATATGAGACAGGAAAGATGGGAGGTGATACAAGGGCAAGAAGATGAAAAAAACCAGTGTGAACTGTAAGAGTAAAAAGAAGAAAAAAATGCTGGGTAGGTGTAGTGATGTAACAGATGAAGAAAATTGACTGCAGGTATTTTCAGGAACATTCACCCCCTTCTACAGATTAATTTTGTTTTACAAAACTATACTCACATTTCAAGTCTTTGTGAAAATTCTTATTTCTGTATTTGAAAGTTTGAAATTGCCTCCTAAGCTCTGCCATAACAAATATAATTACTATTAAAAATAGTATGAATGACTGCAATCAAACCTAACAGTTCAGATTTGTGCCTGGAAAGATATTGATTAGAAATCAACTCTGCTGAAAAGGAAATTAGTAAAATGGTACAATCAGGAAAATTAATATTTTAAATAATAATATCAAAAGCATTACTAATGCTTTTTTCTCAAATTCTTCAATAGTAAAATTTTCCTGCTAACTGTACCAGTTAGGTGTCTCTCACATTCTATTATTCTGTGCCATTCCGTCTTTTGAGTCCTACGACTCCAATACAATGAAAGATTAAATGCAACATATACTGAGTAATTTTAAATTACACCTCCTTCTTATCCTTGAATAGAGTCTTGTTTTCTAAATGTTTAGCCAAAATAGTGGAATGATACACACTGAGCATCTCTAACTACAGCATATGAAATCATGAAGGCAGTACACAATGTGCAGTTCCTCTATGAATTTTTACCGAAGCGGCTCAGTAAGAAGATCTGTATTGGAAGAAGAGCCACATTCTTTAGCAAGGATCGGGAACGCTATTTTTCATTTAGCAGAACACCCACCCTTCAGACAACAAATGTTATTAGTGAAGGGATGGAGAAAAGAATAAGCTTTCTGCTGGCTAAGGAAGTGTATTGTGCCGTCTAGACAATTTGCATAATTTTTTTTGTTATATGTTTAAGCACATAGCAATTTATTATACTTATATTTTTATACCTGAGGCTACGCTTCCTCTGAATAACCTATGCAAGCTTTCCACTACAATTAGAGAATCTTCTTCAAAAGAAGTGTCCCTGCTCACTGCAGGGGGGTTGGACTAGATGACCTTTAAAGGTCCCTTCCAACCCAAACTATTCTATGATTCTAAAATCCAGTATTTTAGACAATGTCTACACTTTTGTTTAGGATTCAAGTAAAAGCCATAGTAGTGCACCATGGAGAGAGATGCAAGAATAACAAGCTAGAATCACCTAGGTGAAATTTCATGAGTATCATTTCCATTCTCCCACCAAAACTTTAATTACGTAGCCTCAGAAGCATTCTTTTCCTATTCTGTGATGCCATACAATAACACATTTGAAAGTACTCTGTAATCCAAGGTTGATTATTACTATGCTGATGAAAGTTGAGGCTGCACTCAGTGTAAGAAAAACAAACTACATTAAATACGTTCAGGTTACACATATTTCTGAAGTAAATCGTAAGAGAAAAATTCAAATCACATCTGCACCTTAAAATTCCCTGTGCCTTCGTTAGCTCTGAAAAACAAGAGAAGAGTAAACACAATCAATATTGCTAAGGTTAACAGTTATTAACAGCCTCAAGCTCTTTATTATAATAGTGACTTACTGATTTAGTAGTCTGGCATATCAAGCTTAATTTCTGAATCATGCTTTTCCTTTCATTAAGCTCTAATACATGAAATAATATTATACTAAATTTATGTATCTTCTTCTCCTACCCTTTATTTGGTATACTCCATTTTTCTTGTGAATTCAGCTATTTATGACTTTAAGGTTTGTCTACATGAAATGGAAAACAACCAACACAGCCTAAAGCCATTTTTAAACCAACATAACATCCATTTTCACAGGAATAGGTTGTAATATTAATGCTGCTTAAACATCCATACTTCATCATCCTTGGTATTTGGAACTTTAACAGACAGTACCTAAGAAGTTGCTGACAGAACATGCCCAACCACCGAAGAGGCTTTATGGGCCAGTTGTTGGCCTTCCAGACTATTTATATCACAGGATTAATGCTAATGCTATCTAGGAACTCAGGAAAGCAGCAGGTGTTTCTCTGGAAGATGAAATACACACAAAGGTGGCAAATGACCAAATTCCCAGCTGGCTTCAACAGAGGTTCATTGATTTGCACAGTCTGAGCATGTGATCTACTACTGATCATCTATACTCCACACCTCCATCTTGTAGTGCAATTGTATAAATTTCTCAATTAATTAAGCCCAATTAATGACATTTCACTATTCTTGCATTGCATTAGCAAGTATGTACATATGAGAGGAAAAAATGCAGTATTTCATTGCACTGGAGAGGGCAAAAATCAAACATCACTATAAATCCACTATACTTCTATTGACCATTCGATATAGCAAACAAATGTATTTGTAATGCTTGTGCAGACCACACATTAGCGTGGCACTTCAAATTACTGCAATTGAGTATCTCCACTTCTAAACACATACTAGCTATCAGACAGAGTTAAGTAAAACTATAATCAAATTCTGCCACTGAAATGAAATTTAAAGTTACTAAGAAACAAACATAGAAAAGCTTTTCCACTACAGCTGTCATTTTCTTTGATACAGTTCCACAGCCACAGGAGACTAGGTAATATACTCTAAAGACACGATATAGACGGTCAGACTTTCAAGGTAACAATTTCTGATGGCTGGTCCAATCTACTCCAAGTTTTCTTAATCCAAAGAGCTTTCTTAATCTCTCATCACCAAGAAAAGCTCTTTGATTTTGACCTTTGAAGGGGAAAACATATTAACCCTAAAACATCTAAAGTATAAAAGAAGATCAAAGGTTAAAAAAGTCACTACAAGAAATTGCAAAGTAGATGCTGTTAAGCCATCATCCTTTTTTGGTTAGAAACATTCTGTGCTTCCTTCCACATAAGTAACATAAACACAGCAGACAGTTTCACATAGTATAGATGGTATTCGCACAGTATTACCTGCTTTGCTGCCAACACTGGAATGGAAGCTTGAAATAAAACTACCAGAAAAACAAATACAACAACATAGATTCAAAAGTCATTTTGTTTCACAGACAGGCAGATATATGTTTACTAGTTTTGAGGTCTAAGTTGCCTGACATCTTCCTCTTGCTCTGAAAAAAGAAAAACGTACCTGCTGAGAATCACGGGGGCAGGGGGAAGAGGCGGGGTAGTAACCAGGAGACTTTCACAGTGGCGATCTAAACCAAGGTACTTTCACTACAATGAGTTCAAACTGTACCTAATCCTGCAGTCAAGACAATCTAAGGAAGCCTTCCTACAGAGTCACCAAGAGTTCCAACCTGAAAAGGACATCCTTGGAACTAAAATCTAATTCCCGTTTTTAAAGTCATTTTACACTGAAATTATCATTGAAAAAGACGCGGGGCTGTTGGTATAAAAGCATGCTCCTATGCCCCTTCACTCCACATGCTCCCTCTGCCACCTGCCGGGCCAGCACAGCAGTGGCCGGTACCCATCACGGGTCCCAGAATGAGCATCCTTCAAACTCCTATCTAGATCCTAACTTAATGAGATACAGTCACAGCCAAGGCAATAAAATAACTGCATATTTTCTTAACATTCCTAACCCATCATAAATGTAGGGTAAATAGCATTATATTTTTTCTTTTGTACTGAGATTTTAGTCAAAGAATTTTACCTTATGTCTGTATTTATCCATTTAATCACATTTTACCCAATGGGGTAAAAAGCATGCCTGAGCACCAGGTCACTAGGACCCTGTACTAATTACACCGCATTGAAGGGAAAAAAGCCTTTATAAGTACAATTAAAAATTATATTTAAATTAAGTTTTGAGTGTACAATACACAACGGTCACAGGCTGAACAGCTATACAGCGTCTTTGCTTTCCTCTCCTGTTTGACACATGGCTCTCGGCTTTACTTACGACAAACCTGCTCTTGATGCAAAAGCACTAATTTCCTCATTCGCATTTCTTCAACCCATGAATGTATTTCCATACCATCCTGCTCAGGAGAACGGCAGTATAATACCTTGTTTAAAAAGAGGAACCTGGAGACAGACTGTGTTGAAAGGTAACCAAGAACTGCAAGTGCCCGATTTGGGACAGCAAAGATTGGATTTGTCTGCAGAACACTCGACACTACGGTTTTAGTCATGACTCCCACTGCTTTCAGCTGTGCTTGTGAGCATTCAGCACTTCTGCAAGTCAGGCATAAAGAAAATGAACACTGAAATTAAGTCAGGTATGTGGATTCACAAGGACATTGTATAGCACAGTCAGGCATCGTTCCCTAGAGGTTTAGCTCTAAGACCTTCTCTTTTCTTCCTGCAGTCCCACTCCTCATCCATTTAAAGAAATAAAGGAGCCATGTGATGGGCAACACAAAAATAAAGCCAACAAAATAAACACCCACAAACCACCACCTACCTGACCAAAATTACATACGGAGGAAATTTGCTCTGTACTCTGAATAAAGTGAGACACAGTGGAGACACTGGACACAACATATAAAAAGACTAGGACATGACGTCTACAAAGAGTGAGGTTGAATCAAGATGGTGTGCTTTGCTGCTAGAATTTCCCAATTTCTGAGGGCTTGATTTTACATCATTTGTGTAATAGTTTGCTATGATTACATATTGGGAGTTCTCTGAACATTTTGTTCAGACAGTGTCAGGCCAAAAGCAGGCACAATCCGGGTAGAAGGGTAACAGTTACCCCCACAATTGAGGTTCTGCACTGTGTGGTGCTAGCAGAGAAGTTACAGCTTTCTATCCTTTCTCAGTTACCCTCTCTCAACCACTAACATATAAATCTGCACATGGCCAAAGCAATACAATTTTTCCTTCTTGTGTTCCTGAAAACAACTCAAGTGTTTTGGCTAAATTTCTCCCCACAATCCATGGCTAAAGGTGACTCCTGATACAAAAGCTCCAGCATAATCCATTAAAGTCTGGGAAACTGTCAGGCAAACTTAGTAGTAGACCACATTATTACCCCCACCTATAACATTTAGAGGAACACTACTCTTGCTGCTCAGGTTGTAGTTGCAGTCCCCGAGTTACATGAGCAAGTCCTGGCATAGTTGGCATTAATGGTACTGCCACCTACAGGGATTAAGGAAGTATTAATTATTATTATCATTCAGTTTACTGAGACTACACTACTTTCTTAAAAATAAAATAAACACATATAAGTTTCAAAACTACACTTTTTAGGAAGCTATTTGCAGAGGAAGACACCTTACACATTTAATTATCTGCATCATCTAGCTATGCACAGTTGGCTGTCACTATTGCACTGTAAGTTAAAACCATTGCTATTCAAGATGGAGGAAATGCACATTCAATGAAAACTAAGAGCCAGTAACGGTCCAACACACACAAGCAGCACCCTCACGTCAGTCACGTGCTGTTACATTTGCCTGCAACTCACCCAATGAACTCCAGAAGTATGGAGATGTCAAGTTCTGGTGGGATCCGGAACACGGAGCCCAGAACTTTTCGAGGTCTTCCTCTGCTCACTGGAACTGGCTGTGGGACAGCTAAAATATTCAAATAGCCAAAATGCAAACACAACTTGAAATAAAAGCAGCGTAAGACACTAACATGCGCCAAGCAAAACAGATGAGCTCATAGGGAAAAAGAGCCCATGCAATTCATCCTATTTTTTTTTATGACTAAATCAGCTCTTTATACATTTCATGCTGTGTATCTGAACCAGCATTTTATTAGCTTTCAGCGTGGCATGTCTCCAAAGAGCTGTTTATTTGATAGTAAGACAAAAAAATAATTAGAATAATCCCTCATCTGTCAACAGACTTTGAAGTTCTTATTTTTACTCCTTTGTAACGTCTATTATTTATTAAGGGCCAGAAAATAAAATTAATGAACATTTTATATATATTTCCTGGTTGTAGGCAAAATATAATCTGTTTAAAAAAAATCCAACCATGATCTGGGTTTAAGTGCTGCCAGATCCATCTTCTATTTTTGTAATTTGAGAACTGTGACAAGTCACAGTTATCAGACAACCAAGAACCCCGTATTTCCAATACTACACATCTTCTTCAGTTGTGAGCTAATATTTCAAGGAAAGCCCTTAAGAATAAATGGTATAATAAGTATTTCCTTAACAGTGTCCTCTAAAGTGATTACAGCTTACCTGGTTTGGGCACTTCTAATCCTCTTTCTTTATAGAAGTCATGCATTTGTTTTTTCTCTCCTGAAAAAAACCCACAATACAGAACAGATTGGAATGTTACTTCAGATGCTGAGAATATCCATATAGTTTCCAATGGTCAGAACACCAGAAACTTTCCAAACTCCCACAGACCTTCACCATCACTAGCACTCCATACAAGGCTGGGACACTTAAGATACCGGGACTAAGAGTTTGTTAGTAAAAACTGGGAAGAAATCAGACAAACTGGCCATAAATCATACTGAAATAGCTGCAAAACCTAGCATCCTTCTGGCTGTCGTGACTCTATTTTTGTACTATCTATGGGCTGTCATGACTCTATTTTTATACCATCTATAGTCCATATATATCCACCAGATGTGTATATTTCACCCAGGTGGACTGTGCAGATTCACTGGCTCCCCAAGTTCAAGGTAAATGACATGTGACAGTGAACACACCTAAAGTCAGAAAAAATACATGTGGCAGTGAGTAAAAAATAAAAGCATTTGAGAGAATCAGTCTTAGCAACTTTTTTTCAACTGAGGCAAGTGAATTTATTAGATGGAATGATATTTTCTGTACTTACACAAAAACATGAGGCATGACTACGAAATATTATCCATTATGTTTATCTGAATACAGTGACACCTGCGTTTCATCAGATAGGGTACATACCGCTACCCATAACAGCATTTAGCAGCCAGAAAGATGCCAGCTGGCACAGTTAATTCATTAAGATTTATAACCAAACATTACAAAACTATTTTAAAGAGCCCAGAGTAGAAGCGGGGCTTTGAATTACTCTGTTTTCTGTTCAGTCTTTGCAATCTCTAGATGGTAATAAAATAAAGGGACTTACTTTCCTCCAAATTGACAACTAATTTATAGACTATGTCTTGCAGTTGCCGATCCAGCCTATCAAAGAGAAAAAAAATGAAAGCGTCTTTGGTGCAGTACAGAATAGTTTTCATTAAATAGTAACAGAGATGCTAAATACACTGTTGAAATATGACTATACATAGAGAGTGACAGAGCAGCAACGCCGTATCTGCCTAAATTTGTGTCCTGACAGCAGAGCTGCAACAGAAGAAGCCATGTAAAGTTAAAAGCACCACCCCTCAAGAATTCCTGAACAGTTCGAGAAACTAAAACTCAATTCTGAGAGCTAATAAGTATACCATGCCAACAAAGCTTCATCTAAAAGGAAATCAAAGGAAATAGTTAAGATCTTGTATCACCTCTAACACTGAGCAAATGCATAAAAATACGCAGGGTGGGGGGTAAGAAACCCTAGAAAGGGATACAAACTAGATAAAACAAGAAATTGAGTATTTTTATCTTCACTATTGAGACGAAGCTTATATAAACAAAGAACACAATGTGTTTCTTGTAACTGTTCCTTCATTTGAAATAGGAAAGCACTACAAGTCTGCAAAACATTTAAAAGCAAGCAGCAAAACCTGAAAAAAATTATACCTATAAAAATGACATGAACTTATTACCTGATATTATAAAGGGGCTGTGTCTGATGTACAACGATATTGCACTTTGGACATCTGTTGCTATAGTAGAAGTGTCTCACTATGCAGCTTTTACAAACTATAAAGAAAAGAAATCCCATAAAAGTCATATGTCCATTATACAATACCGTCTGCTTAAGCAAGAGGAACAATTACACCCAGACTTCTCAAATAAAATTTGTCAGAGACAAAATGAAGCAAGTTTTTCAACTTTAAAACTCAAGTAAACAGCAGCTCTTTGTCTGTACAAGATACAACACTCTTGAATATTCAATTAGGATTATTTCTATGAACAATCCTAATCCAACTGATGCAACAGTAGGTGTTCAATGTCATAACTGTGTTACCCAGAACAAGAGTAGAGCTAAGACAACAGAATACTGACTGTTGCACACAAAAGGTTTGCTGAAAAGCACCCTACAAGCAGTTTCAATAGAAAAACCAAGGTAAGAAATTATAATTCTACCATTTTCATTGTATTTTAGATGTACTTCAAAAATTTGGAAGGAAAGCTAATGAGTGGAAATATCTAGAATAACTAACTTACTATTGAATCAGCTCCATATCAGCCTGAACACATCAAACTTTTCCACAACATTTACCAGGAAACTTCTAAGAGATCACCACAGTTGCACTTCCAACATTATGCTGTCCTTACTAACAGCTGTGCATTTTCCTAAATTACAGACTGCACTGAATATTACATAGATCAAACTAGTAAGAAGTGCCCCATTAAAAAAAAAAACAGAAAAAAAGGAGAGAGAGGGGAAAAAAAAAAAAAGAAGAGATTTCCCTCTACGTAGCGTTAGTGGCTGGAAGGACTAGGAAGTTGAGATTCTTGGATTCAGGTAGGAACCGGGGTGTGGCTGAAAGAGCCACCTTCACAGAAAGGGATTTATTAGCTTTGAGAGAAAATAGTTCTGTTAGCAATGGAAAAACTGTTAACATAACACAAGGATTGAGGGGAAAAATAACAAGACAAGAACATTATTTTTATTATCCATCTATTTCTATTCATCAGGCTATAGACTATTATTCCATGGGTGCATATAACTATTTCTGTATCTGAACTGGTATTTCCACACAGCCGCTTACTGAGTTTTGTGAACCTACAAGCTCACATCAGCAACAGTTTAGGAAACTCTCTAGTCCATTATGAGCAGGGCCACTCAACTTTCTTTTCACAGTTACGTACTCAAATTCCTAGAGGCTACTTAAAAAAAAAAAAAAAAGTATGTAGTAGTAGTAGCTCTGTTTTTTTTTACTTGGGCTTTATCATTCCCTACATCATCTTCTCTCTTAACCTGGGAAACTAAGCTGACTTCATGATTGATTGATTTAATGATTTTCTGATGCTTAAAATATCCACAAATATATTTTCCTTCAGGAACAGAATAAACACAACCACATTCACATCAAACAGAATTACCTTTGTGAAGCCAGAATGTATCAACAGCTAATTTTTGTTTGAATTTGCAACTAAACTCTTAGAATGACAATACTGATACTTACAGGTATGCAGACATTCTGTAATAGTTGTAGCATCAATAAAGTAACCTTTGCAGATGGAACACAAGATGTAAGGGGTCAACTCTGCGAGGTTTATCATACGCTACAAACAAAGACAGTTTGCAAGAGTTTGAGGACACAGGCTAAGCCATGAAATTTCCTGACTGCAGCAAAATATCACAGCCTTAAACAATGAAAAAAGTCTGGAGCAACATGCTATAGAAATGGGTTTTCCTAAGAGGTCAATCATTCTTCATATATAGCTTTTTTCTAAAGACTTTCATCTAGTCTTCTGAATTAACCTTTTTGTGAATAGCAATCCAATTTGTTTCATGAATCATATCTGAAAAGCAAACTATAAACAACGCTTTTGGGAAAAGTTCTTTTGGATAGTCTTTAACAGGCTATCACATAATCAGCAAGCCTGAAGTAGATACTGGTAGCAAATAATATCATTATTTGAAAATGCTCAGCAAGTGTGTTGGGGCCCCCAATCAAGATATATAACTAGTACCGTCTATTGTTTCTACACAGTTAGGGATTATACAAATACATATTGAAGCAGAGACTGAAATTTCACTGCTCTGAATTCCGGTTATGAAGTACATTTATCAGGAATGCATACATGTAGTTTCACAACAATTTTCCTGTCAGAAGTCTACTATTTCAAAAAGAACAAATTTATTCTATAGCAATGATCTGAGATCTGTCTGAGAAAGGTAACATATTAGATTTTTACGTTCCGTTTCCTCTAGTCTCAAAGCCAGGCTAAGGGTCTTTCTTTTCCTTGATGACACCATTCATTTCGCCCACACGCCACCATTTACCACCCTCTCAGCTATGCCAAGAGTTTGTAAAGGCTTCATTTAAATGAGACAGATAAAATGAACTTGGGTAATAATAAAAAGCCTATTACCATACGGCTTACGCTGCCTAAGCAGGGGTCCAGATTCGCATCTGGAAGTTTTCAGAAGTCCCCAAAAGCACGTAAGTTGAAGTCCACTGCTTACAGGACTTGCCTGAAAACCGGACTTCTGCAGACGCCAGGCCTCACCTGGAGACGTTGCGTTTCACACCCAGCAGCCTCCCCGCAGCAGGGTAGGC
>NW_009199708.1:24639-31769 GCF_000690835.1 Fulmarus glacialis | reverse complement strand
GGTGGGAGAATCCGCGTTCGCTCTGCCCGGCCCGGCTGGGAGCCGCCTCCGCCGGTGCTCGTTCCGCCGGGCGCAGCGCTGAGGGGCTGAGAAACGCTTTTCTTCGTTCCGGTTTAACGTCAGAGGCAGAGATCCTCAGGCTTAAGAGACGCCGTGCCTGAAAACCCTCCCCAGGAGCTAGCTATTTTTCTTTTAATAAGCCTTTTTAAGTACAAAACACGTTCGGTGCCACGTATATAGTTTATTTAAAATTGATTTCCTATCTTGCCTAAGTTCTCCTCCCCTCGTGGCTCCTACAACATCCCAGAGTCCATTATATACTTCCAGGTACAGGCACACAGGTGCCAGTCCACTTCAGGGGACTGCCTGCTTCAGTCTCACTGTGTTTTCTTTTAATCATCTTTTAATTAAGCAGCTTCACCCCCAAGATTAGGGGAAACCTCCCAGGTAGAATGTCTTAGTGAGAATATGAAATACCGTGCTGCTTCACCCGTGCTTACAGTTCAGCTCTGGAATAGTGTTGCAGCACCTCAGTATATTTTTTTTTTTTTTTTGGCATCTGCTTCCAGGAAGAGGAAGAAAGGAGGTCTTTTGCTAGAGCCAGATGAGAAAGGGGAAGAAAAGGCTCAGCAGAATGAAGAGGAAGAGGAGGAAGAGGAAGTGGATGATGTAAAGCAGGTGGAAAGAAACAGAGAAGAAGAAGAAAAAAAGAAAGAAGATGCTCTTTGGGCCAGTTTCCTTAGCGATGTGGGACAGAAACCCAAAGAGGGGGCCACCACGCAAGTGACGCAAGCTAAGAAGGTAACGGGGGCCTGGGCCTTCACCCGGGGAGCGTGGGAAGGGCCTGAGGCTTTAGGTTGAACCAGCATTGGTTCTGGCTGTACCTCATGTCAGTCAGAGCTGGGAAGAGGCTGGGTTCACCCCTGCCTCATCTGCTTTGTAAGCCTGGAGCCCCACCATGGGGCAAACTGGAAGCTGCTGGTTTTCTTCCAACTGGGGAGATCTGTAGTCTGGCGGTGCTGCTTTTGGAGCTGTTTGTGAGCATCTCGGAGTGTCCCACGAAGCCCTGTTGGCTTCTCTTCCTGGTGCTGGATTCTCCTTGTGACATAGGAGCAGCACGGTGAGCTTCGGTCTGAGTTGTGCTTGTGGGCACAGCTCTCCCCCGAGGGAGAGCTTTTCCGATGCTCAAAAAAAGGGAGACTCTGTGTGTGTGAGTGGGGAAACGGAAGAGACCTTGCTGACATCTCTGTGCCTTGCCCTTCATCCTCGTACAGTGAGGGGGTCTGGAAGATACTGCATGTTGGGATGGACACTTGTAACTAGCTTTCTCTAGTTTCCTTTATAAACCCCATTAACATGCTCTCGCTCTCTGTCTGCAGAGGTTTTCTGTAGAGGGAATTCTGTGTGTAGTCAGCTATTTAAAAGGATTTGGTTCTTAATAAAACCAAATGCATGTATTTGCCTTGCAAAACTTTTCACAGGTGGTAGAAGGGAAGCAGGTACCAAAACCGACCCTCTGTTGCTAGAATTGTCTTTTTTTTTTTTTTTTTTTTTGAGTGGTCAGCCAAAAGAAGTATTTTGTAACAAAAGTCTGGACTCTTGAACCAGTGATGCCTGGCGAGGACAGTTCTCTTCACTGTGTGAAGCTTCTTTCTACACCTGTTGGAAGGTTGCAGAACAAGTACAGTTGTGTAATCCTAGCAACTTTTAGAAGAGTCCTTTCATCTGAACCTTCCTGCTTCTCTCCACCTCAGTTGTTACTGGTTGAACAGCTGAGATCGTTTCAGGCAGAATTAGAGAGAAGGAGAGAGGAAAAGTTCTTTTATGGGCAGATTGCTAAAACACGAGTGGTCTTTGAAGGTTCCTCCGTGGCCTGGAATAATTTATGGAGAGATGCAGTTCCTGTGTTGTCTGTGTGAACTTCTTGATTTGGACTTAAGTTGTCTGCTTGAAGATCTCTGCAGTGTGTGGTTGATTTAGAACAAGAGTTTTAGTTTTTGTTTTGATTATTTATAGGGTCTGAGGTTTTTTTTATGTATGCTGTTAAAAGCTGTAGTAGTGAGTGAGTAAATTAAGAGATGTTGTTGACAAATAGTCATAATAAACATATTTCCCTCTCAAATTAAAGAGATATTATTGACAAGTAGCTTAATATCTTCAGGGTTCTCTATGAAGATCAGCCTTGCTTTTCCTGCTTATAGGTTGTATTCTTCTATATTCTTGACTAAAAATAAACATGTTTCTCTGTAGTCCACCCTGGCAGCTTTACTGCCTGGCAGTGCTTAGTTTGGGAGAACCGAGTCTTCAGGCTTTTGCTTGCTTTCTGAACCACAGCAGTGTATTCTTGCTCCTTCCTACATTTAATTACCATTTCACTTCTAGTTTTGGGTCTGTTCTGATCCTTGAGCTCCAGTGAGAGACTGGAGCCAAAGTGGGGAATTTCCTTCTGGTGGCAGAGGCGTTTGTTTCCTTTTTCTTGTCTGTGGGTGACTTGCTTTGACGAGTCAGCCTGAATTGCAGTGCTGCCTGAGGTCTGCGTTGGGTCCTCGGCCCCTTGGAGTGATAGTTTGGCTTGGCTCCACAAATGTGTTGTTTTGCTTTCTCCTTCACAGGCTGAAGAAGAGAAAAGTGGGAAGAAGCTTCAGCAGAAACCAAAAGAGTCTGAGAAGCCAAAAGATTCAGGAAAAGTGACAATCACCAAAGTGTTCGATTTCGCTGGTGAGGAAGTCAGGTAAGCTGGCAGATGTGACATGTCTACTGTGGGCTCAGAGCAAACTGGGTGCTGCTGTTCTGCTGGCAGGCTGGAGACTTACTGTGAAGCACGGTGTATCTTTTCCTCTTTCCTTTACACTTTTTTTTATGATGAGAACATACAGATCTCGAGGAGAATGAGGCCAAGATTTTTCTGCCTGAGGGCTGCAGAGTATCCTTATATGCAGACCTCAGTCTTTGCTCAACTTCAAAATATGCCTGTAAATTCACTTAGGCTTTCCTAAGTGGACAGTGTTTAAAATGGTTGGCAAAGCTTCCCCGTGGCACTGCCACTGCGAAGGTTGAGACAAGGAGAGAACCGCGTATGGCCCCACAGGGATGGCAGTAATGCTTTTTATTCCTTCAGTCTAGTCCAAGCCCTGTGCTGGGGGCAGGATATTTGCTGGCACTTTCCCTGGTGATGTGCACAGTCCACTACAAAGATCTGCAGACAGTAAGTGGTGTTTTGCTGAATGGACTAATAGGTGAGTGCTTTTAGCTCTGACACAGCTGCAACAAAGGTGATGGGCTAGGTAAAATCATCCTTTAGGCTGAGTTTGGCTTGCAAGATGCTTCTCGGGATACACTGCAAAAAGGGGCAGGCGTTTTATAAATGTGTAAGACCAGAACTGAGGGGCCTGGGTGAACCCACTTGAAACCTGAATGCACTGTGACCTTGTGGTTATTATCATGGTGTATTTTTTTTTTTCTATATGTAGCTGTAAACCTGGTTTTGTCAGATGAGCATTTCGCCTCTATTTTGTGTGACAGCAGAGGGCAGCAGTTCCCAGCAATAACACCCACGCTGCCTAAATCTGGAGGAGGAAGCAGAGAGCGGGGGCTTCCGCTGCTCTTGCTTTTCATGTCAGCACTGCTGCCTGAGCTGTTTGAAAAATCTGAGGAGAGCCATGAGTCATAGTAGCGACTTCCCTATTTCCCTGCACAATCCAGGCTGTAGGAGTACCCATCATTCACTGATGAAATAGCAAAGAACTGTACCACTGCAGCATTTCTGAGAGCGAGTATCCGTCATACCCTTTCTACAAAGAAAGGGCTAAGCCTTTCCTGTGGACAGACAAAAATCTGTAGCAGAATTACAGGCAGAAGTTCTGTCTTCTGATGCACACTCCCCTCCTCAGCCGCCAGCTTGTTTGTCCCCGATTTTCCTGGGTTTTTTTCTGGTTCAAATGTGATGTCCTACCAGGTAAGAATAGCTGAAGCTATGGGGTCGCACGGCTGTCATACAAAAGCCTCGTTGGGTTCTGACGAATCATCAGATGGCATATGGCAGAACTGCGTTCCTGGTGCTTTGGGGCTGCATGAAATCAGCATGCAATCTTATCTGAAGTCTGGACATGTCCACCTATGTGTTGTAGGTGAGTGTCATGTCCCAACGTGAGCATAGAAGTGTATCACTTAAAGGAGAGGGTTGATTTACAGGGAAACTTGCCTTGTAGGCTTACTTCAGAACATGAGTCTTCCACTTGTGGAAAGGAATTTTTTTTGTGCAATTTTTTGTGAAGTATAGAACCCTTTAAAGTAGGGAGCTTCTTTAAGCCTTGAAGCTTCTTGTTTACCCTTCTTCTATGAAAAGAAGCCCCAGATAATTATGATTTAAGCATGGAATTACTCGGATGTTGGTGTGATTCTGGCATTCTAGATTTTGCGTGGTGGTTACAGATTAGCTTTACCCATGCTGCTCTTGTTTTTATTGGTAATATTAGTGGGAGGAGTTGGGGAAACTTTCTTTGTCCTTCAAAAAGCGGCTTGCCTTATGTGAAAAGAACTTGTCCAGGGCTCCTAAGATGCTGAGTTTGCGCTTTTGACATCGGTATCTTATCTGTAGTTTTTTTAATAGCTATAGTAAGAAGTTTCCAAGTTAGACAAAGGC
Source organism: Fulmarus glacialis (assembly GCF_000690835.1). Lineage (NCBI taxonomy): Eukaryota > Metazoa > Chordata > Aves > Procellariiformes > Procellariidae > Fulmarus > Fulmarus glacialis. The sequence continues at coordinate 27,127 of NW_009199708.1, read as the reverse complement.
ATGTTTTTCTGCACTGGTTGCTTTTCTAGTGTCCTTTGTACTGCTCAGTACTGACTGTTTCCCTTGGGGAACTGCAAAGGAATCGATAGAAGTTTCTACTAAATTTTGATCAAATAGGCAGAAGCTGGAGCCTGGGCGACAATGAGACTGTAATCCTGCAAACCACCAAGGCTAATGTATTTTTTGTTTACAGCAGCCGTTGTATCGAGAGGTTACAGAGCCAGCAACAGAAAGTTTGCAGCGAAGTCTGGAGGACTGTTTTCTGCTGGTGGCAGAGTTAGAACATGCTACTTTCTTTAGCTCTTTGATAACAGAAAAATCCTTCAATGCTTTTTGCGCCCTTGATTTTTGCAATATTCAAAGCTGAAGCTTTTGCATTGTTTGCTACATCTTGCATCTCTAAATGCGTTACACTGTTAGCTGTGGGTAGGATATAAGGAGTTACCGCAGCTTACAGCTACTGGTACTTTCCTGTAAGGGCAGTAGGTGAGGGCCAGAGGGCTGCTTTTTCTTTAGAATACCGGGAGGTTGTCTTTGCAGGACCCTAATGTCTGCAAATGCTCCGAATACCAAACGCTGACTTCCCTGCCTGGGGAAGCAGCTGGCAAGTTGCTGGTTACAAAGGCCAACACACGGTAGTTGTGTGTGTGTGTGCATTTCTGGACTGAAAGAACTGAAATGAGAGAGCTGTCTGTTGCTTTCCTTTCTAAATGGTTTGAGGCTACTTTTGAGTGTTGCTCTTTTGAAAGCTTGAGAAGAATTTATATCAGTATTTAAGCACTGATAGATTAGTGCACAAATTTCGACAGTCTGCTCACTGAAGCTCTTAACAGAATATCATTTAGCCCAGATCTCATGTTGCAGAACAATTTATTTTCTCCTGTAAGGACGGTAGAATCTCTCTTGCATGGTCGGAGTAGCAGAAGTGTCTTGAAAGAAATCTCCAGCTATGGGGCTATACTAGAACAGTCAAAGACCTTCCTCTTTAAGCTGTCAACTCCCCTATAGGTTATTTTTGCACTTAATGCCCATTTTGATTAGTCTGTCCTTGTATCAGTTGCTAATACCTCTGACTTTAGGTTCAGAGTATTACAAATTACCCATTACCAAATAAAGAATTAAATTTAGTGGCTTTTAATTTTATAAAATACATGATTTAGTATTACCTTGTAAAACCAAAGCTGTTGAATTCTGGATCTTATCTTTAAATCTTTAACTGATTTCTGTGTTTTCCAGTTGTGACTTTTCTGTCTGCTTTTCGTTCCTCCCTGGTGTTAAATAGATAAGGAGCAGCAGGTGATGTCACCCAAATGACTGTAATTGTGGGCAGCGGGAGCAATTTGCAAAAGCAGTTCAGCATCTAAATGGAAGTTCAAGTCATTTCTCACTGGCAGAGGAGATTGAAGCCTCTGGTTTATGAACTTGCCTCACAATGCAGGACGTGTGGTTGCATTAATAAGGAATCGCATCCCTGGTGCCAGGGTTTATCTGTTGCAAAATATAATTGCTGTATGATGAGACTTGTTTTCTCTTTGGCAGTCCAAGCTACTTTGGCCCTTGGCTTTCTTTAAACCGCTGCTGTGCTCAGTGTATCAAAATGGTTCTTCTGTGCTCCTTCCATGAAAGTCAACTTTGTGTCCATGCAGGACTGCAGCAGAATGCAGCTCACAGCCATGGAGCTGGCCCAGCCCCATGGTGTCAGTCACAGCGTAACAACTTGTGAGGGAAGAGCAGGGTCGGGTCAGTGAATGCTAGCAGGAGTAGGTTTTAGTTTGAAACATCTTCTGTGTACCTTCATTTGGCTTGTGGGAGGCAAAACGAAGTTGAGAGGAGTAATGGTGTCTGGCTTGGGTGCTAATTCAGGAACGGGAGGCCTGTGTTCGTTACCCTGCTTTGTTCGTACATTGCAAATTCCAAGTAAAGGACTCAAATCTAGAAGCTTCGTATTTCTGTGCATATGTGCTTTGTTCGTGTAGTTTAAGTCCAAAGCTTTACACACTCAGGTTATTCTTCTGGTGGGAATGCTTTCCTGGTACTGCAGAGTTGCCGTGTGTACTGATAGTTTTGTGTTGTGCTGGCAAAACTGTGGCTTGTGCTGCTTCAGTGACACTCGGCCACTTCCCCCTGTGTGTGAATGTCGTGGTTTAACCTGGCAGGCAGCCAAATACCACGCAGCTGCTCGCGCGCCCCCCACCCCCCGCAGTGGGACAGGGAGAGAACCGGAAGAGAAAGAGTGAGAAAAACTCGTGGGTTGAGATAAAGACAGTTTAATAGAACAGAAAAAGGAAAATAATAATGATAATGATAGAATATACAAAATGAGTGATGCACAACGCAGTTACTCACCATGCACGCTAACCGATAACCAAGTAGTGATCGCTACTTCCTGGAACACGCCTACCATTCATATACTGAGCATGACGTCACATGGTGTGGAATACCCCGTTGGCCAGCTGGGCTGGCTGTCCTGGCTGTGCTCCCTCCCAGT
>NW_009199708.1:18827-24608 GCF_000690835.1 Fulmarus glacialis | reverse complement strand
CCCTTAAGCTGAATGTCCTTGACTAGCAGGGTACTTAGCAACAACTGAAAATATCAGTGTGTTACAAACATTCTTCTCATGCTAAATCCAAAACACAGCACTAGGAAGAAATTTAACTCTATCCCAGCCGAAACCAGGACAGTGAACAAAGCAGCCAAGCCAAAGCAAGGCTGTAGCAGGGCTTCACTCTCCATCTGTCACTGGGGAGAGCCCTGCTCTTTTCCTGAAATCTGGCAAAGCGCTCCTGTCACGGCTCCCTTTGCTTTCCCACAAGGCTGTCTTCTCCAGGAGTGCCAGTTTTTGGGATCCAGAAAGACTCCCAGCAGGCTGGGCGATGGCCTCAGACCTCTGCACTGTGGTCCCTTCCTGCCCAGTCCTCGCTGCTGGTAGGTGGCAAATAGCTCACTTCTCCAGGGGTCAGGAGCAATCGCCTCCACGGACTTGTAGATTAGATTTTGCATTAACCCTTGAGCTTTTCTCTTGAGTTTCTTCACTGTGCTTGCACACCCTGAACCTGTTTCTTTCAGCACTCTCACATGCCTGGCAGGTGTTTCTGTGATGTGAGTGATTCTTGGCTTCTCGCCACATCGGGGGCCAGAATTGTCATGCAAGCTGCATGGCCGCTGGCAGCATGCTGGGCCTGGATCCACGCAGAAATGTTTCAGGAAGAGGTTTCAAGATCTCCTCTCCATGTCTGCAGCGTGAGCTCTCTTCTGCTGTCTAGATGCTGGGATAAGCGAGTGCAAAGATCCAGCCGGTACTTTCTTGCGCGCTGTGTGTCTTCCTCCTGCCGAGCCGCTGATAAGTGCTGAAGGCATCATTCTTACTGCTGTGTCAGAAATTGCCAGACCACAGGGCCCCGAACCTGAAGCATTTACAGCCAGGGAGCTGGGGGTTCTCCGTGGACCTTGCATAACGGGTAAATGTTTGTCCAGTGAACCCTTCGGATACTTTCATATTTGAAGGCTGAGCAGATGGGTGAGATTTTGCTGAGTTTGACTGAAGCTCATCTTTTCAGGTTGAGCTCAGTAATTTTTATCTGCTTCTTAAGTGCCTGTTTCCTGATTAATTCAGGCTGCTTCTGAAAGTATTCCTCGGTGTTTGCCTGATTAAAGCTTACTGTTGCTTTGAAACTCGGTGCTGGAATGCCCATGTTTGGTGGGGCAGCAAGCCCTGCGCAGTGCTCTCACTGGGAGAGCTCTCAGCTTCAGTTCACAGCCGTGAAAATCACCTGACTTATAGTGGTCTTTTTTTCTTGCTCCAAGGGACAGATGATGACCCAATTCCACGGATATTGTTTGCTTTTTTAGATTGCTTTTAGATGGATTTTAATAAGGCATTTAGTCCAGAGGTAAATACAAAGGAGCAGAAAGCTCTCTGATGTGTTTGAAGTCCTTGAAGGCTTTACAGATGTAAAGAGGGAAAATCCTTAGCTTTCCTACAGAACTTTCTCAAGTTCTGTATCTCAAAGCACTTTTTAAAGGAGTGTTGTTATTCCCCATTTGGGAATATGAAAACTGAGGCATGCCAGAGTTGATGACATCCACTGATTCACCGGGGCTGCTGGATCTCATGGCTCAGGATACCCAGGGATCCAAGCTTCACTCGTGCGTTGCCAAAATAAAACTAGGAAGGACCAGCTGCCAAATGTACTGGGCAATAAGCAGCGTCATGCTGAGTGGGACTTGCTGCCGGATATAATGAATACTTAAAAGTTCATACAGTTTTGTGGAAGGAACTGGGCAAACTCGTGTCAGAAAAATTTGTCCGGGCTGTTATATGTGAGACATGAACTCCATCTCTGGATAAGGGCTCCCTGCTGTCGACTCTTGTAGGAGACCAGATCTGTGACTTAGAATAGCTTCTGCTCTCCCACGATATGACTGCTTTTATTTGTGTGTCCACCGTGCTGTGAGGAAACAAGTTGTGCTGGCTATGTGTGCTGAGCAGAGTTGAGAGGCAGCTTGTATTCTAAGCTAGGGGAGACGATGGTTCACAGTGGGGCTGTTGCATCTTAAAAGCAAAATAGAAAGCTTTAAAGAGGTACACAAAGCATCTGATTAATAACCAAATAGTTATAAGCTTAAATCATTGTAGTAATTACTGGGGTTTACACTGGCCAAGGTTGATATTTCATCTGCCGCAGTTGAAGCGTGGGGGTGAAAGAGAACCTGATTTTCATCTGTTACTGTTTGTAAATGGTTATCATCTAGGATGTTCCTGGAAAAAAACCTCATTACTCGTTCTGTTGCTGCTTCACGGGTTTTCATCCTACCTTAAGGATTCAAGAAAAAAAGATTATTCAGAGGAGATTGTTCTTCAGTTGGAACTTAAGGACCTTAAGTTGGATAAGTGGGTTTTGGTGGTGAAGTTCATGACCTTTTGAGCAGGAGAAGCAAAGGTGAATAATGAAGTGGCTGAGGGCAGGTTCTTAATCAGAAGGCTTGCCAGGGCTAATAAAAGCCCTTTCTTGGCCAATAGCGTGGATCTCCTTTGTACAAGAATGCCGTTGACGACGGAAATTGTGCAGGCGGGGCTACAGGCCATGGCCAAAGTTTCTTTTTTTTGGTGTCCCACGAAGTCATCAAGGTCAACATAGCCTTTAACTTAGGCCTGGTTGAGTGGGGTGGTGAGGTCTGAGCCCAGGCTCTGGTGTTAGCTGGGCTCCTGGACTCTTCACCTTGGTGAGCTACTCAGGAGAGCTGTGTGGAGCTGGTAGGGACTGATTTATTCCCTTGCGGCAAGAAGTGCTGACCTGTGCGCAGCAGAGCTGAGGTTATAATTCAGTTCTCTGCAGTTGTACAGTGCTGCTTCTTGGGTATTTCTTGATGCTGCCTCTCATTACTGAAATACTGTTTTTCTTTTTTTCGTCTTAGCTCATCTGTGTGCTTGTTGAATAGAGGAATGGCACCTATGTCCTAGACTGCTCACTGTTTCTAACCCCAGATCTGCTGTCCCCTTCCAGAGCTTCAGCCCCTTGATCTGGACCCTTTTCAGGAGAGAGCAGGTGGAAATGGCTGCAGGAGAAGCAGATCAGACATCTGAGAACAGCCTGAGCTTTCCAAAGTCCTTGTTCAGCCTCTGATTTCCATCTCAGTGGCTGTGATGTCCTCTCTGCTCCTTATATGACAACCGAGACCGACCAAACATGACAAAGTTGGGAAACAAAGGGGATGTAAGCCAAGGAGTTTGGGAGATTACCACCTGTTTTATTGCTTTGCTTTGAAGACAGTTAAGGTAGCTGTCTGAGCAATAGCTGCTGCTTCTGCTTCTTCCTGGCAAGCATTGAGCAGGAGCGGGGATAGTGCTGAGGCTGATAGAGTTAAGGGATTTCAAGGGGAAGGGGGAAAAAAGAGCAGGGAATTTACTCCCACAAGTCTCAAGATTTAGAGCTGGCACAGAGAGCAATTTTAAAAATGTGTAATTGTCCATCTGCATTCTTGCTCTGTGGTCTCAGCATGGCTCAGTCAGATGTGTTAGACTAATTAGCACTGAGAGAACATGTAATACCATTAACTCTCTCCTTACCTTGTGATGCTTTTCAGGAAACTCAGTGGATGAATAATAGCAAGGGGTTGGCAGCATGCTCACACTTCCTGCTGGGTGTGAATCTTGGTCATTTGTTTTGCGCTCGTGGGATTTTGTGCAATGCTGAGTGAAGGACAGTTGCTTTTAAAATCAGGAGAAAGATCAGTAGTTTGGGTGTGCATCTCTTACTGATGTTGTAGGTAGCGTGGTGCATGTCAGATCAAGGCTGATACGTATGTGACACGTTCCATATGTGCCTTTTTTTGCAAAAGCCTTTGCTGTATTGCTTGTACATGTAAGTGAGAAGGCAGGTGAGCATTACCAGAATCTGTGTCCTGAAGCCTTACATGTGGAAAGCCCTGCCTTTTTTCCAGGTGGATAGCAAGTGATACATGGCTTCCACCAGATGAGGTAGACACGTGTTGTCAGATTAGATATGGAAGACAATGAGCTGAACTAACAGGGGCAGAGGAAGAAGCCGCTTGTCGTATTTTGGTGTGCTTTTTGCAATGGCTTTGACTACAGTAGCAAGGAAGCGTTACGAAAAGTAAGACACATGAATTTCAGTAGCCCCTTCAAAAGCCACTCCAAAGTCCAGCCTCTCCAAGGACTTTTGTTTCATGTTGATGACCAGTGATGCTAGATGTTCATAGGGTTTTATCCTCAGTCCTCCTTCGCTAAGGGGTTCTAGAGAAAAGTATTCTAGCCACTTTCCAGTGACATACCTCTTCCTCAATGAGGCTTGCACAGTGCAAAAACCTTGGCTTTTAGGATTTTTCCAGAAATTTAATCTGAGCAGTAGGAGCCTGGGGAATGATGCCTTGGGACCATAAGACAAATCAAACCACCCAGAATTCCATGGAATATCAATATGACTGCTGTTTAGAGGCGCCAGTCTAAAAAGTGACTGGTTGCTTTTCTACAAACAAGCACCAAGATGCTGATCTTGGCATAAAGGAGTGGAGGCAGCAGCCTGTTCCTGTCCTTAAGCTATTGTTGTTCTTAGAGGTCAGAGCATGCCTCGGTTATCCACAGTTTATATTGGCTTTTTCCAATTTAAAAAACAGCTATTGATTTTTTTTGTTTGGTTGGTTGGGTTTTTTTTGGAAGCCAGTAAGTGAAAATGTTACCTTTTAAAAGATGCTTAAGAATGAAAGGGTCTCGGGGGCACCTTTTGATAACCTTTCCTCTGTGTGCATCCATTCCCTGATGCTTCAGAATTTCCTTGGGGAGTCCTAATGTTGTACAATGCTGATTGGCACGGCGGCGGCCCAGAGGTGAGGTCATTAAGTGTGAGCAGGAGCTATGCTGTGTGCTGGTTCACTCGCTAGGCATTTGCCTTTCTCAAAGGCAGCTGCAGAAATTAAAACTTCATAAACAGTGTGACAAACCTAGCCAGAACTCTAAGCCAGAGCACTTGCTCCTAAAGTAAATCATGTTATGGTCTGCTTAATGCCCTTTGGGAAGGGGAATGGCCTAGCGAACAGCTCCTATTCAGGATTTTCATTAGTAGATGTGCAGATGAGGCTTCTGCTTAGATGGGGAAACTGAAGCACAGAGGGGCTGTGACTTGCAAAGTGTTACACTTTGCTTTTTCCAGAGCATTAGCTGGCATTCACTGACATGGTGACTCCTCTCTTCTTCCTTTATGTTACCATGCTTTTGAAAATCCCAAAGTGACTGAGCAGATGTCCACCTGAAAGTCATCCTGTGCTTCTAATATGGCTTGATGCTTTTAAGGAAATAACTGATATGCGCTGTTTTCATTTGTGCATTTTTGCTGATAATCAGTGTGATGAAAAAGAAGGCTCAGCTGGGATCTCCAAAGGTGGGAGGAGTCTCAAAGCATCTCCAAAATGATGGCTTGACCTCCAGATTAACTTGGGCATTTCTAGGGCTTTCAAACCTGTGGTATCTGGGCGCTGCATCAGCTTTGGGAACTGGATGACCAACTGCATTCTCCCATTTTCAGGTTCTTCCAAGTGTTTTCTGCCTGTGTTGTGTGTAGTTAGTGTGGAAATATTTAAGTAAAAATCCTACCCTTCCCCAGTAGGTAAGGGAGGAGACATTGTTTCTGTACCTGGTTCTCAGGCGATTTCCTGGCTTTTACAAATCTGGAAACAGAAGGTGTTTAGTGACCTATTCAGATCTCACAGGGGCTCTTTTGCTAGCAGTAAGGGGATCTTTTGTCCCTCTGTTCATGCCTTCATCGCAGGGGCCTCAGATCCAGTCCCAGCGTTTTGGGGCTTTCCC
>NW_009199708.1:2707-18796 GCF_000690835.1 Fulmarus glacialis | reverse complement strand
TCTTTCCCTTGCTTCCAAGCTGCTGCCTCATTCCTGACAGCTCCAGGCTCAGAAAGGGGCTTTTGAAGTCTGGTGAGATGCTGGCAGAGCCTGCTTTGCAGCCCCTGGGCCTGGGGTTTCCCCTGCCGGAAAGAGCAGCTTGCGAGACGGACTTTTTTTTCCCTCTTTTTTTTTTTTTTTTTTTTGTAACTAAGAGATTCTGAAGCAGGAGGGTTTCTGAGTTAGCCTGAAGGGAAGGCAAAGCTGTTCACTGCCTTACCATTTCATTAACACATTACAAACCAAGTCAAGCTTAGTCTGGCCTTTTCCCCACGGGGATGCTTCTGCTTTGTAGTGTGTGTTGGCTCCTGTTGTGATCTGTGTAACCTTTGTGTCCAGTGTTCATAGCTGTAAGTGAATTTTGAACCCCTGGCTCTTGAGACCTACGATACTCCTTCCCTCAGCAAGAGAAGAGATCCATAATGCGAACATTGCGCTGCTTTGCAGGAGTTATGGGTTGCAGGGATCTATCTTGCTCTCGGCGTTTTTGCAAGTCATGGTTAACAGGGTCAGAGGACTGTCACGCTGTACAGCAGCTGCATCTGTTCACCTGGATTGCTCAACTCGGAGGTGTGTTCCATAATGTGAAGTTAATCCTTTTGGGAGGTGCAAATAAAAACGATGGGATGCCTCAAAGACTGAAATGCAAACTGCATGTCGGGATTTTGGGCTGGCCAAGGGAATAGTTATCCAAAGAAGCAAGCAGAGACCCAATGCTTGGAGATACTTAAAACTGGGGTGGATAAAGCTCCAGTCAACAGGGAGGTGAAGCCTTGTGCCCTGGCTGTGGGTCAGCTACTCCAGAGAGCCATGTTTGATGTGCTCTACCTATTGCAAGCCCAAGTGGGAGCTCGGTAACTGGAGTGTTACTTCCCTTTGGATTTAGAGAGCCTCTTGCGGTAGTAGCAAGCAGAAGCCCAAAAGGGGCCTGACAGGTTGGTCAGCATCTCAGGTGGCAACACTGTCCATACGTTATTTTTTACATCTGTCACAGAGCCTTTGTCATATAGGAGATGATGGAAAACTGGTGGTTCCCTTCAAGACTTACAAGGTTAGGACACGGATGTCAAAAAGCACTTTTTATGCATTATTGATGTTAAAATACCATTCATCTCTGCTTTTTTTCAGATGAATTGGTTTGAGATGCCACCTGGGCTGACTGCTTGCATAGCAGCACACACCTGCTGCGAGGAGCAGCACCAGGCAGGCAGCTCGGCCCTTGCCTGATGCCAGGAGAGCTCTGATCAGATTTGTTTCTTTTTAAAAGCCAGCCAGCAGCTTCTGTGCAGATAGGCAGCCCACAAAATTATCAGTCACTCCAGCCTGGTCTTGTTTGGTTGCTTCAGGGAATAGGCTCAGTTTCCCAGGGAACAGCTTCTCCCACCTGGTTTGAAGAGCAAGGTTTGGAGAATGTTGGCTTTCTTCTGAAAGGGAGAAAACGAATGTTTTACTTTGAAATTAGAAAAGTGATGGGGACCTATTAATTTTAGCTCTGTTTGCTTTACACCAGGTAATCCAGCATAAAATAAATACGTACCCACTGTGCAGGCAGATGTGGCCTGGAGGTTTAGTTGTGTGAGGACTTAATTCTCTCCTGGAAGGTGCTGAACATGTGCACGCCAGCAGCTTCAGGATCTTGCAGGCTGGAGCAGCTGCCTCTGTCTGTGCAGGGCATCTGTCTGTGGAAGGCACCCAGGACATGGCAGCTCAAGCACAAGAGTCCACCAAAAAAGTATTCAGACAAAGTATTCCTCTTGGCTCAGAAGGGATTAGTTTTTTTACAAACCCCTGTAGATGAGTATTGCTTGCTCCTCAAGTGATCATTCCAGAAGGCTGGAGGACTACTTAATGAGCCTGGACACAGATGGGGAATATTGAAAAAGGATAATTAGCCTCATTTTCCCCCCCTTGGTCTGTGATTCCCCAGAGCTAACAACATTAAGATTGTGTAGAAAGTTTTATAATTGTGTCAGGTCTAAACTGGGGCAGGTTTCCCAAGTGAGAACTGTGTGTCCTGAGTACGAGTGGTAAAGAGCTGGCGTTTTCCAGAGCTTCCACTCTTGCTCTCCCTTCCTCAGCATGGAGGTCAGGGGAGATGGTACCTCTGTGCCGCTGCAATTAGGGATCTTAACTGTCTTCTCAGTTTCAAGTCCCCTTGTACTCAAATACCAACATATGCTTTCTCAGCCTGATGTGCACCAGGCGTTTCGATTAGGAGAATGCAGTTGTGTTGAGCTATCTGGGGGTAAGTTGGAGGGATTTTGGCACTTGGGATGCATAAGGTTGCTATTACACAGCAGGCTATGGACAGAAGCCTGCAAGCCTTCTTGACGTGGCTGTTTGTCTTTCCCAGCTTCCCCTATCCTGCCTCTGAGACCCTGCCTCCTTTTCCCCTCCTTGCAAGGATGTGGCTCTGCTGATACGTTTCTGTAAGGGCTTGCAGGTCACCTTGCTGCCCGCTGCTGAGCTGGGCACTTTCCTGGCACACTGCACCCTCGGCATCTCTTATGCTAGTTCTGTTTCTTGCGAACAGGACTGGATTCAGCTGTGCTAGAGTAGAGGCACCTGACCACTGCACTGGGGTGAGTCCTGGGGTGTGGGTGTTGCGCTGTGCCATGGTAGCAAGAGTGGGGTGATGCGATGGATTGGGACCTTCCTCTTCCCACCTAGTAATCTGCACCTGGTGTAAAGACAGAATGCAGGAGAAAAGCTGGTGTATTAGACTTCGCCGTTGAACCGAAGCATGAAAATTTGGTTTTAAGCCCATTTTGCAGATTAGCTGGAGCTGTGTGAATGCGGTACTCATTTTAGCCTGTATTCCTCCTTTGTTTTAGTTGCTTATGTGCTAAGGGGACTGCTGGGAGCAGATCAAACACTTGTTCTTAAATTAGGATGCTACAGTTCAGTACTGTAAGTGCGTGCTCTGTGGAACAACTTCTGGGACAGCCCATGACAGCATGTGGGTTGTCTTCATGTGCTCTGGTGCCCAGCATACAACTGGGACCTCTTCTTTGCACATAGGGTGCAGCAGTTCAGTTGGTAAATGTAAAGGGAAGGGTGACAAGTTCTGCAGTGGAAGTTGGAAGTAATGTACCCAGAGCTGGGCATCAAAACAGCAGGCTGGATGGGTATGGGTATGCCTAAATGCTTGGGTACCACTTTGAGCTTGGTTCAGAGATGAAGGGTCCTAAGGAGGACACCTGTAAGTATTAGAGGCACTTAGTGAACTAGTTTCTAGCATGTTTTCCTTATAATAACTTTTAAATACAGAAGACCTCTCTATTTTACAGTTGCACAGCACCTTATACAGTAGCATCGTCTGTGCTACCAGGCTCCAGCACGGTCCAAAAAATTAATAACTGTTCTGTGTTTTGGAATTCTTATTATGCAATTTAATAGCATAGCAGTATAATGAAATCTTTACAGGGAAGTGATTTGTGTGTGAATTACAGGGTCTGCAAGTGGGCGAGACACTAGCTACTTGTTTTATTGCTGACAATATACTTATTTTCATGTTTATTCCTGGATTACAATGTGTGAATAGCATCCCAGTAAACAGTCAGGCAAATAGTTATTTATCAAGTATTTAAAAGTGAAAGGTCTTGTAATTTTCCTTAGTAATGACTGTGATTTCTTCCAGCTGGATTAATGGCTCCCATTTCTCCCCACGAAGAACAAGAAATGTTTTGGTTTCTACATGGAGAGTTATTGTTTCCCATAATAATGCAGACCAGAGGATTTTTTTCCTTCCTGGCCTGGGATGTGGGAAAGGTTGAAATGTGCTTAACCTGAATTAATACCTTGTAAAGCCCTTTAATATTCTTTCTTTTGTCATTCCTGTTGGAGTGGTGCAGGAGTTGCTGCTGGCATCAGCCCAGCAGCAGCCTGCCTCAGAGCTGCTTTTGTTTCAGTTTGAGGCAATCAGTGGGTCTTGTGATGGAATCGCCTTGAAAGGTCACTCTAATTACGTTTCTGACGCATTCTCCTGTCCCCAGCTGGGCAGTCTTGGTGGAACAGGTTGCCCGCAGCTTTGCAGCTCTGTTGCTACAGCAGACAACTTCAAAAATAACTTCAAAAATATACTCTAGAGCAGCTGCTGGCAGGCCAAAGGGTGGAAAAAAAAAAAAAAAATTGAACGAAGTGTTATATTCTGTGCCCAGCCATTGCTGCTGGTACCCTGCGGTGGCAGAGGAAGCAAGTATCAAAGCCTAAGTAATCCTTTGGTAGCAACCTGTCTCGTGCCCCTGGATAGCAACGTGATTTCTTTGCTGAACTGACTGTCCTTGAAGGGCTGTGCCAGACCCTGCCTGCACATCATGTTGAGGGGCCACAGCAGGTGGAGGTTTCTCCTTTCTCACCCTGTCTGGGATTGACCATCTTCCTGCTCCGAGATGTGGCTCGTAGCGCTGGTCCAACCAACAGCGTGCTATCTCTGTCAGACTGCAGGCTGGCAAATCCCTGGAGCCATTTTTCACGTGCATCTTAGCTTCCTGCCTTCCTTTACCTCAACTGGTGGGACAGACATCATTCAGTTTTGTCTCTGGGTTGGAGACGACTGAAGATAGTCATGAGGTTAAAACCAAGGGGCCCTATGTTTAGATCCTAGCTCTGCCACAGGCTTTGAAGACCTGCTCCCTATCGTGCGTGTCCAGATCCTGTAAGCTATTGAATTGCCGGATTCCTGTAGGTTTATGGGAGCTGAACTGAGCTGTCATCTCTTAGTGCAACAAGCAGAGTTAATGGCAAGGCGTGCTTTCTGTGATCTCTGCTTCCTTTCCCAACCCCTGCCTCCTCTTGGTTCTACACTCTTCAAGTCCCAGAAACGCCCAGGGTTTAACAGTTGGGATCTAACGCAGGAGCAGGTCCTGTGGCTGTGTTGAGGCCAGCGCAGAGGGTTTTTTTTTCCAGGGCATGTGGTTACTATGCTACGCCTCTGAAATTCCTGCGTGCTTGGGGTCTGCCTGATGTTTCTCACGGCAGCTCGCGTGCTTCCTGCGCACCAGGGGTGGACCCTGATGGCACGAGAGTGCAGGGGGGTGACAGGAGGAGGGGGACCATGCCGGGAGCCAGTGCTGCAGAGTGCATGAGAAACGGTGCTGCTGCTCCCCAGCTGGGCAGGGGACAGAGCCGGCTCTTTGGATGCTGCATTTGAAAATAAACAGGCTGCGTGATCGTATTAATCTGAACCCGGCACTCGTGGCTCGTGGGAGGCTCCGTGGGGAGTTGTGGCTAATTGCTGCAGGAAGACACCGAGTTTGTTCTGCTGAAGGAAATTCATAGTCGTAAAGTAACCTTTGGTGTATGAGTGCTGCATGATGTGACCATCCTTGCCGAGGTCTGCGACTGGGTGGTGTGTTTGGGATGCCCTAAATTGTGTAGTAAGGCTTTTGTTCCTTCCTGAACTGCTTTTCCCCTTTTCCCACCCCACTCCTTTCCAATCTGATCAGCAAACACTTCTAAATATTCATAACGTGGGATTTGTCTTTATCCGCATGACCGCCGCTGGTTTGAAAGGCATGTGACAATGCAGGGAGGGAAACGGGGTTAATCTCCTGCACTGGCAGAACAAGGCTGAGCAGGAGACATATAGTGCAAGGATTTATTCTTATTTCTGAACATGCCTTTTCCACTGTGTTTGCAGTCTGGGGAGAAGGAGGAAGAACAGTTTCTCTTCCCTAACCGCTTCTTCAGACACTGATTCACTGTCAGGATGGGGACGTGTGTGCACAGGTTGTGTGCAAGTGGGATTTCAGGGCATCGATGCTTCCGGGCTTAACAAGTAACTCCACAATGCTTTCCTCGCCGCCAACCCAGCTGGGTTTGCAGGTCCTCGGGTTTCTCCATGTCCATCAGCCAGTTTCTACATGGAAGTTGCAGGGCCAGGTTGGTGGGTAGGAGGCAAGCAGCGATTAGCCTGACTTGTAGCCAGGGCAGATCCTCTGACCGACGAGGCTTTCAGCCTCTCATCCCCACGTGCTCTAGACTGGGGACAAGCCTGCCCACCCTTGCTGGCAGCAGATGCAGCCAGAAGCCCAGGCTGCGGGAGGGTGGGATGGAGGACCGTGCCTTCTGGGCTGGCTGAGCTGTGGGTCAGGCTGCCTCTGTGCCCACAGAGCTGCAGGGCCCCGGGGGGGCTCACAGGCTTGTGCTCCAAGGAAGCAAAATTGTTAGCTTGGCAAACCAGGACAACCTCATTAAGAGCTACCAAGAGCATGAAAAGCGTGTTGCTGGAGGCAGGTCATTGTAAATGAGGAGGCTAAAGTAGTTGGGGTTTTCTAACAATTAATTATTGAGTGGTTTTCTAGAGATTCTTTCTCATGTTTGTAATTCATTCCCTGCTGTAGATGCTGTATTGATTTATAATTTTTTGAAGTTCAATATTTTGCACCCTCAGGGCCTCAAACAAAAATTAACTAGAAAATGAGAGCAAATTTCTGCGTTCTGCCTTGTCGGAGCTTTCTCTCCTGTTCCCCATCCCCTGAGCCCGTTTCCGTGCTCTGGTTTGGGTTGCAGATGTTGCCAAGCCTGTGTGCCGTGGGCTGCAAGACGTGGGTGGCGGAACAGCTGTGGCAGAAGAGCTGCCTCACTGACCAACAAATGAGGAAATCAAGAGCCCAATTAAGAGCCTGGAATTGCCCCCAGTGACCTGAGCAGAGTGTTCAGTAGCTGCTAGTGAGACAGGCCTGTTTGAATGAATAAGCATTTCTGTTCATTTGAAGAAAAAATTCCCCTCCTCCCCCACCTCTAATTAGCTACTCTTTTCCTTTTTTCTGCCATGAATATAGAGGGTTTGTCACTGGAATGAAATCTTAACAAGATGCATGTTCTTCAGCTTGCCGCTGATGGAGGTGATCCGTGTGCAGGTGGAGTGGGGAGTCCTGTACCTGTTTTCTGTGTTTCCTTGCCGGAGCTTTGGTTTTGCTGTTGTGAGTATGGCTCTTCCTTACCCTCTGGTTCATCTTTTTTCCTCCAACAGAGTGACTAAAGAAGTGGACTCGACCTCAAAAGAAGCTAAATCTTTTCTGAAGCAGCAAGAAAAATGGCAGTCAGCAGCTCCAGCTTCCCTCCCGACAGTCTCTGGGTGAGTTTGTGGTTTCTCTGCCCAGGTATGGACCCTTAGCGAGAAAGACGGCGCTCGAGTCTATATAGGCTCTGTGGTATTTAAGCTAATGGGTATTTGTTTTCTGCAGGATTTCAGTGGGAGCAAGACTAGGCCTGGAAGGTGTGATGATCTTGGGGGGGAGGGAAGCGGGGGAAGCAACCCATGAGTCCCATGACTCACTTCGTAGGTTCAGGCTCGAATTTCTCAATCCTCATAAATCATTCATCCTAGTAAGGAAATATTGTTTTGAATGTCTTGAGCAGCCTGATGAAACTGCAGTTAGTCAAGGAACATGCCTGAGATTGCCTGCAGTTCCTTTGAAAGGTGCTTCTCTGGACCATAAAAAGCCATGGCAGGCTGGGCCGTGACTTCTTATAAACCTTGGGGGAGCATTTGAATGAAAGATGCTTCTGCCTCTTTGGTGTGGATTTGTCACTTTCTGTTCAAGCTCTAGCACTTAATTCTGAGATTATCATAACACTTGTCAAAGGTACAAAAAGGTCAGGCCCCCTGTGCATCTGACATGCCACTCCATGTGGTTTTTGATGAGCTTGGGAGATCACCTGTTTCTCAGGAATAGAGGAGATGCTTCTGTGTTCCAACAATGATTTTTATTTAAGTCAGTCATTTGCATTTATATTTGAAAGACATAAGCTGCGTACGATTTGGTCACAGAGAAACAAGACCCATCAGATAAATACGTTGTCCTTCCCATCTGCTGAAGAGCAATTCTCCAGTGTGAGTTAAGGCCACCTTTCCCTGAGATAGGCTGTTATTCAGTTGCTGCAGCTGGATTGTCACTCATTTTTCCAGCTAAGTGTTGCGTAGCTTGTAGTTAGATCGGGGTAGTGAAAGCTGATGTGTGTGTGACTCTTGACAGCTGCTGTTCCCTGAGATGAATGAATGCATAGATGAGCATAGTGTTGTTGCTGCTGTTCACGCCGCACAAGGGTTCGTCCCTGCAGAGCTCATTAGTTGTAACCTAAGTGTTGTGTACAGGGTTTTGTGCTGAAAAAATTTGCCTTGAGTTGGACTGGCGTTCTGTCTTCTCCTTGGCTGGCTACAGAGGTGGTTCAGGTGGCAGCTGAAGCTAGGGCAGCTCCTTGTCGTGCACACTGCTGGTGGTCCCGTGTCTTCAAACCTGCCTTCCAGTCCCCCCAGCAAACGCCCTGCTGCTCTGAGTGCAGGCAGGTTTGGTCGCTCACTGGGAAAGCCCCACGGGCTGCTCACCTTCCTGCTGTTCTGGGATCCGTGTTTCTTCCTCTATCTTACTGGCCCAGGGTGGAGGTGGGTGGCCAGCGGGCCCGCACAGCTAGACATTACCAAGGTGCATGGCTGCTTGTGCTGGAGCTCTGATTGCTCAGGAGAAATAGCCAGAGCCCAGTTTGAGTTAACACTGCAGATACTTGAAGTGAAGAATCCACATAAAATACGGAAAAAATGGAATAAAAATCAATATAAGAAATAATGAGTTCAAGGACTCCTTTAACTTTCCTCCAGTGTGTTTATTTTGGAAGCAGCTTAATTAGGTCATCGTTCAGCTTGCTGATGTGTGATGTCCTACTGACAGTTGCTTGCCCAGAATATGAGGTGGCCTGGCTGCAGGGAAGGGAGGGGAAAAATATCCTGGGCTTGTATGCCTTGCCTTCCTGCAGAACAGCAAACCCTGGTGCAGTGCAGCCCCATGTGCCTTCCCTTTCGCAACATGCTGCAGAATATCCTGGTTTTGTGCAGTGGTACTACGGCAGCGGTATTCTGATCAATGTATGGAACAGCCCAGCGCTCTTGAGAGTTTAGCAGGAGACTGTCTGGGGCAGCCTGGCCGGCATGTGCCCTCTGGTCCGTGAGTGCTCCAGGGAGTTTCCTACCTTGGGATAGTGTCTGAGACTGATCCCTGACACTGCCAGCAAACACGCTTGCCTTTGGGCTTAGGAGGGTGCTTCCAGCTGGGAAGTCAGCCAGGGTGTTTTCAGGTGAGAAAATTACTAACAGGCTTGCCATGTTCCTTAAAGCCAGAGGTGAGTCCCTTATATTAAGAAAATGACAAAGGTCAGGCTTTAGACTTGGAACCAACCTATTGTCCAAGCCCTGCTCCTCTGGAGCAAAGAGCCACAAGCTTCGGTGACATGCCAGAGGAGCGCCTGGGGACCGACAGAGCCTGGTGTAGCCTGATGGTTCTTTGCTGGTGCGCTTTGGCTGCTTAAGGTACAAGTTTTGGAGGAAAGGGTGCATTTCTCCCTTGTGCATTACAGGAGAGCACCAGTCTGGGTCAGGATCACTAGAAGGCACTGAAAAACATGTGATTCAGGATCCTAGACATGCCTGTGGACACCCACTGTGCCGTGAGCCATTGTCAGCCCCCAGGAGCTTTGTCAGCTATTTTAAAAAAAAAAAAAAAAAAGGGGGAAAAAAGATCCTTGCCCTGTGTGCAGGGGATTCGAGCAGCTAAGAATGGCCTCTCCATCGGGCTTTTCTTTCTTCACCTTGCAAGCAGCTTGCATTATTTCTGGATACAGCCAGCCTACCCTGCATTTATTTGATTTCCCTTCTCTAAACAGAGAGAAGTAATCCAGGAAAGCAGCGGTCACAAAACCAAACATCCAGTTCCACATCTCCACGTTTCAAACCCTTGCAACCCAACTGGTCCAGGGGAAGGGATGTTTGGGGCTGAAAGTGCATTTCCTGAATGTGTTTAACATCCATACCGGATGTGCTATAAAAAGCTAGATTTGTGCTTGTGAGGGACATGGGGGTGGTTGGAGGAGAATAACTTAAACACTTGGCTGTAATTAAAGCCAGGAGTACAAAACAACCCACCCAGTTCTCTCAGCAGGCTTTGCTAGAAAGGTCAGAAGCCCTTGGTTCCCAGGGATGTGATGGTTTCCCAGCCTTCCCGTTATTCCCATCGTGTCCCCCCGTGACACCCAGCTAGGCAGCGGTCTGTCAGCAATGGGTATTGGTTTGTTGAAGGGGTTTGGTGTTGGTACTCTGTTCCAGCCGTGTTTCTGTCATGCTCTTGGGTTGTGTTAGGCTCTCGCTGATGCTGCCAGGGGTGTCAGATGTGATGAGGGGATCCACTGATCCCTTCTAATTTGCTGTCACAAAAAATGGGTGGAAGGCTCCCAGCATTCACAAAAAGCCCTCCCCCTACCCCACTAAGCCTTCTTGCCTGTCTGTGTGTTTTAAGACCCGTTTCCTATCCTTACCACTGCTCCAGGGCTTTTTGGGGGCAGCAAGAGTAGCTCCTGGCTGTAAATGCATGGCCTGATGGAGGGGTCAGTCAGCTCTCTTTCCTGGTGCTCTGAGAGCTGTTTTCTGCCTGCTCCCTGGGCCAGGCAGGACCCACGAGCTCTGTCCGTCATCCTTTGCGCTAGTAATCCTATTTTGCAACCTCATATTCAGAGGATGTTAAAGCAAATTAAATCCTCCACGCAGTTTACTGCAGAATGTCTGTGTGCATGCACTTGTGCATGTGTGACTTGAGACACAAGGGGAGGGTTGAGCTACAGGCTGGGAAATACCTGCACAGACCTGAGCCCTTCGGTGTGAGCGGCTGCGATCTGGCCCTCGGTCCTTGATGCTTGTCAAAGCACAGCGGCGTTGCATAGGCAACTGTGCTGTTGTAGCAGTGCTGAAAATGAAGAAAATGTAGTTGGTGGATCTTATTTGAGATTCTCCTCTAGGCAGCTGTTTCTACATGGCCTGAACAGGAGCCAGGAAGAAAAAGGGAGGTTTTTCACTAGCTTTGTTCCTGCCTTTGCTTATTACCAAAACCGTTTGTAATTAAACGTGGACTTGCTCACTCAGCCCAGCTGTTGCTTTTCTGTTTGATCCTGCCTGAAATTACAGTGGTGGATGTGTGACCTCCTAGGCCTTTTCATGCCTTGTAGGCTGGTATAAACACAGGGTAAAATTTGCCTTTGAAGCAAGCAGGCACCACTCCCACGGAGTTCAGGAGGTGCGGTGCTTGCCGACCCCCGGGCTGAGTTTGGTCTGCGAGGATTTGGACCTCAGTGCAAGACCCGGCAGGAATAGGCACTGCAAGAAAGCTCTGACCCAGAGACACATACTTGCCCTGAACGGAGAAAGCAAGATAAACTCTAGCCTGTTCATGGATGCTTTTCTCCCCTAGTCTACAGTAGAGCAGTTCATGTGGACTGACCATTAAATGGTGTGAAAAGCTTCAGGCCTTTGCTTTTAGCAGTGATTTACTCTGCCGCATGCTCATGTTGGAGTAGAGGGACTCCAGCAGGAAGGCATCTGTCCATGGCTTCTCTCCCACCTTCAATGTGCGGGAGGAGGAATGGTGGCAGTCTTTGTGGGAGGATATGGATGATGGGAGAACCTGGAGCCTGTTTGCAGCATCCTGACCTGTTACTGTAATTTCTAAGCTAACCTTCCCCTCCAGCCTGGCTACTCCTAGGAGCTGCTTTGCATCCAAAGCTTTTTCTTGCAGAAGATAAAGATGCTCTTTCTGCATGAGTTGGCTGGAGCTAATTGGATCCATTTGCTGTCATGACCAGAACTGGTTACTTGAGATCTTAAGTAGACACTGGTGAGACGGGCACAGGCTCTCAGCTTCTGTAAACCTCAGATGATCTCGAGCAAGTGCTGCAGCACTCACATGCCTCCAGGGAGCAATTTCATTTCACAGCAATCCCACGGGCTTTTTTAAATTCAGAAAGCAGGAATTTACAGTCCAATTTCAGCTCAGCATCAACTGCAAGCAGTTATTTAGCTAAAACTCCTGCACATTTTGCTTGTATGGGCTGAACAAGGATGCAAATAAAGCAAGTAATCAAGACCTTTGAGCTGGGGTTTTTTTCAGTAGTCACTTAAGCAACTGAATAGCTCTGTTCTTGCTAGTGATTTCAGGGCTTCTCTGCTTTCTCCTGCGGTTCCCTTACTGTGCTCCAGAGAGTGCTGTTCTCCCAGACGGAGAGATCCAGCCCCTTGCACCATAGCCAAATGTCTGGGTGTGAGTAGTACATGACATATTTTTCTGTGCACAGCAAGATGAACCAGCCAGGGGCAATATTCATGCGCCCTAGGGCTAGTTTTACTTATTTCCTATTCATACACTTCGGTTGTGAAAGATTAAATGTGGCGGTAGCTGTTCCAAGTGAGTAATTTCTCTTCAGGTCTTAGATCCTTTGTTGTTTTTATTTTTGTTTTAATTATTCATTGTTAGTGTCTGTCTGCTGGTTTATGCATATCCACTCCTTGAATCAACGTAGTTACGAGGCTGGGTGATTTTTTTGGAGTATCTTGGTTTTATTTGCTAGGTGACTGAAATTAATTACCCCATGGGGATCGGTGTGGAAAGGTGTTTGTATGTGCGGGGAAGGGGACGTTTGTCATTAGGAAAAATGATGGCTGGTTCACTATTGAAGTGAAGGGTTTCCATCATCCGTGGTAAATAAGATGCTGATTGCTGCACACTTGTAAAGCACGCCAAACAACCTTATCCTCTGAACATCTGCCTCCCCTCTTGAAGTCAGCGTGGACTGAGGCTTCCAGTGTCACAGGCGATCAGACCCCTTGCAGAGCCCGCAGCAGCGAGGATGCCGATCTCCGGCTGGTGCAGGTTCGGCAGCAGCAAGGGCACTGGCTTAGGCTTCGCAGCCCAGCTGAGAAGCAAAGTAAGTCGGGCTGTCCAAGCTGTGAGCTGTGGCCACACCGCCATCGGATCCTGTGCTAAGGAGCTGACCATTACCTGCGGACAGGCTTATCCAAGGCTGCGGTCACCTCTGAGGATGAACTGTGGGTGGGAGCGCTCTGCCATTTTGGGTCTTTGCCCCTTCTCCGAACAGTTCTTGCTCTTGAGCTTATGTTAAGCCTTTTCTGATAAGAAATGGAGCTCCGAGTGTGGGAAGTTTCGTACCCACTCTCTCAGACTCAAAGCAAAACATGCACTAAACATCCTTCTTTTAAACTAGTCTCTCAGGAGCAATCCTTTCTTGTTCTCAGGCTAAATGAGTCAATGCCTTCTACCCCAACCTCTATTTTGCAATAGAAATGAATGAGATTTTTTAGCTTCATTCTGCGCTTTCCTGCGGCCATGCTAGCGAGTGTGTGGTTGCTTTTGCTTGGGGCAACGGCATCTTATTGGAAAGAAGTTTAGCAGTGCTCGTATGGCTCTGTGCCTTGCTTCAGTCCTCTGTCTTGATGTGGCTAAGCTGGATCCCTGGGCCGGACTAACTGGGATCAGCTGTTTCTTTTTCTAGTCTCGTTGGAGTTCCAGCAGAATGGAATCTCAGCTATTTGAGGACTTATACTCTCTAAAGCATCTGTCTTATAAAGTACAAACAACCCCCCACCAGTCTGGGGCCTTTGATAATTCCCCAATGAAAGTTGTGGGGCAGTTTTCCCTTAGGGCAATACAGGTTTTATGAGCCTTATTTTCATTTGCTTTCATCTCTTAGATCATGAGCATTTCTCTTTCTCCCTCTGTGAAAATGATTGAGGAAATTAACTGCTAATGGGGAACGAAGCCAGCTGTATTTTTACTCCAGACCCCTTGCAAGGTTGCAGAGGGAAACCCCTGTATCTTCGCATGTTAGACTCGGTTTGGTTGGAGTGAGAGGTGAGAAGGGCAGCCTTGCTTTGTGGTTAAAGCCTGGGACCAGAGGTGGATGCTAAGAGCTCCTGTTCGCAGCTGTGCCATGGCTTGGGGGTGTGTCTACCAAGAAGATTGTTTCCACTCCTGTCTTATTTTGCTTTTATAGTGCCTCCTTGCATATTAACTGAGCTGCACCGTGTCCCTTGAGTGTCTCCCCCATACCAGATGCTTGCGTTACATCCTCTTGCTTTCCCACACTCGTTCCTCCCTTTTTCTCACATCAAGGAACAAGTTCAGCTGAATCATTCCCGTTACATCCTCTTGCTTTCCCACACTCGTGTTCCTCCCTTTTTCTCACTTCAAGGAACAAGTTCAGCTGAATCATTCTTCATAAAATATGAACCAGCTAAGTAAGGCTGGAGTGGCAGTCAGAGCAGAGCGACTGCTTTCAGGCAGTCTTGTTGCCCCAGGCTTTTCACATACTAGTGGCTCCATTCATGGAAAATCACATACTGGTGGCCTCATTCATGGAAAATCAGCACACCAATATTTTCCAGCACATTTGTTAGCCAAAACTTTGATCTGCACGCTAGGTTGTCAGCTTTGTGCAGCACTAGGCTTAGAAAACAGACATGCCCAGGCTGGCTGGCTTGATATCAAGATGTGAAGTCAAGCAATTAGGATTAAAGCTACCAACTAAAATGCTGGCTTTCTCCCTTCCTGTCTTAAAGGAGATGCTTAAAGGAGACTCTGAGCTCGCGAAGGGCGCGTGGTCTCTCTTCAGAGCTCCAACCTCTTTGGATGGCAGCAGTCTCTGCAACTGTTCTTTTTTTTGTTTCCAGAAAAAGCCCGAGAGAGGCTGAGCAAGTGTCTACCCTGGCCATGGGGGGTTCCTCTGCCGGTTTCTGGCTGTGAGGTTGGTTAGTGTAGCTGGGGTTCACTTTGGCTATTGCTGTCCTGGCGTGGAGGTGGCAGAACCCCCCAGTTCTTGCACTCCTTTTACTTGTTCTTGCCCGAAACTCTGAGCCTCGAGTGAACTGATGGATGGGCTGAGCTGAAAGGGCACCTTAAACAAGCTCTCCAGGGTGCTCTAATCCAGTCTGCCAAGCCATGGAGTACTTTATTTCCCTATCCAAGGAGGTTCAAAGCCTTCCTGATGCGTTGGGTTACAGCCCAGTCGGCTTTGCCCCGGAGCCCTTGCTGTTGTGCTCTTCAGAGCGAGCACGGTCCTTGGGGCGGTTGCTGCACCGAGGGACCCTCTGCAGAGGCAGATAACTGGTGTCGCGTTGGCAGCAGCCGCGCAGGCGTCCCTCCGGGTGTGCGAGGACGTGTGTGAGATGCTCTTGTACCCGCTGAGGCAGGGAGTGGAGGGAAGTGATTTATTTGAAGTTTCTGTTGGAGACCGCTCGTTTTTCTGGGAATCCCAGGCGAAGGTGCATTTTGTGCCCTCTCTTCTCATAGCATTTACTATTGATTATCAGCAAATAATTGTGGATATGAGTTTGATCTGTGCAGTAGCTTTTCATACTCTTTCAGGAACTCATACTTCAGTGCTGTTGCTATAAGCCTCCAGGCAGCCAGTGGACAATACAGTCGCCTGTTCATCGCCTGACTGCCTGGCTTGAGAACAATGATGGCATTTCTTGAAGTAACAAGTCCTGAGCATGTGCAGGGTTGGATTGTAGCACTATTTTTTTTTTTTTTTTTTTTCCTCCTTTAAGCTGTAGGCTTGAGAGCAGCAGGCCGGGTTGCAGCACCCGCGAATGCAAGCGCAGGGGAAACTTGCACCTTTTGGAAAATACTCCCCGAAAGAAAGCAAATGGCTGTTCTTTAAGTGCTTCCCTGTTTTGCTTTGTGGTTGAGTATGCATATACTATGCATCACTGGTATATGTATGCTGTTAGGAGGTCTGTTGAGATGCTTGTTTGGCAGCAAGGAGGGGGTTAAAGCGAACCCGCAAAGGCTGGCTGATTGCAGCTCATGGCTTTCATAATGCAAAGCCGCTGGGAATTCAGCCGAAGGCTTCATCTCCCCCTACCCCCCTTCCCCGCTGCTAGAGGCAGGCTAACCTTCCTGACTCGTCTGGAGCTGTGTCCCTGCCAGTACGGCTCACACAGGGAAGCTCTGCAAAAAACCAGCAGAGGCGTAAGCATGTGAAAGATGAGATTATTAAACTTTCTTGGGAGAGCACTGAAAGAGTCATTTTCCAGCGTGGTCGTGCTGTTTCCTTACACGATGGCTGGTATGCAACGTGCCTGCCTCTTCATCTGTGACCTGCAGATTTCTCGTTGCAGGGTGGCTGAGGAAGCAGCTGGTACATACAATATCTCTAACTCTCCTGAGACTGGTATGCGGGGACGTCCTTGGCTTTGCCGTCGGCATTTGA
>NW_009199708.1:0-2562 GCF_000690835.1 Fulmarus glacialis | reverse complement strand
GTTTGTACAGCACCCAGCACGCTGACCTGTGCTGCAGCCGGGAACAGTTCCTGCGATATACACCCTGCTGCCAGGGTCTCCATCTCGCCATATAACGCATGTTTTCCATTAGAGAAGTGCTAAACAGACAATGCAGCCCAGGGCCTTTTGTTGTGCAGCGTTCACTTTAAGGACAAGCACCATCACGGTATTTTTCCTAATGTGTAAAATCCCTTCTCCCTCCCTGCTGTTTGCAATAACCCTTTGGAAAGCTGGAAGGGCTCTCCGTTTCCTTTCCCGCTCACACGCGTGCACTTGAGAGCATCGCCAGCACTGTTTGGCTGTTTGCGTTGAGGGGGGAGGATTTTTTTTCTCCTTTCCCAAGTCAAAGAAGAGTGTGTAGCATTTGTTTTGGAAACAAAACTGCTTCTAGAGAATTACATGGCCTCTGCAAACATATCAGTACAAAACAGGTCGTGTGCTTTGGGCTGGCTCTGAAGACTGTACAAGATAGCAGTCTCCTTCCTCGCTTTATGGTTTCATGGCCATTGCATTTAACAAGGGCTCTTGAGAAACCTTTGAAGGAGTAGTATATTGTCGGCTTTACTAGTCCAACGGGACAGTCAAGATGCTTAGCAGCTTTCCCCTGGTCAATGCTGTGATTGCAGGGCAGGGTTTGAATCTTTTACAGGGGTAGAATATCCGCGCTCAGACAAATGGGTAGGGTTTTTCGTACTAACTTTTCTTCAAAGCCTTTGGGAGCAAAAGTATTGGTGAATACTAGTAAGAGGTTGTTAGTCATAGCTGTTGAGGGACACTACAGAGCTGACTGTCTTCAACTTCCTTTGCTACAAACAAATGTCTCCTGGAAAAAAAATTGCCTTCTACCTCCTTCCTTTAGCACTAGGCGAGCTGGATGGGAAGTAGGTAGCACTGCTATTACAAGGAGTGCTTTCCTGTCTCTGCGTGGCACGGGGATCCTTCAGTCAGCTTTGATACCTTCCTGTTCCATGACCTGCCATGCTCAAGTTGTGCCAGGTCGGTAGGTATTCGTGCTGCGTTGTCCTTAGCTGCTGAAGTCGTCTTTAACAAGTACAGGACTCAGTGTCAGGTCTGGGGTAGCTTGGGAGGGACAGCATTGGACAGACATCTGTAAACAAATAAATGAGTGTTGTCTTTGGCCGTGGGATTTCTGGCCATGCTCTTCCTTTCGGGGGCAATGAGATCATATTGACAGGACTGAGAATATAAATCCATGCAGGCTCTGCCACAGGTTGTGGAAAAACTTGAGTTCGGTGTCCTGGGGCTTAAGTCTGGGGTAGCTTGGGAGGGACAGCATTGGACAGACATCTGTAAACAAATAAATGAGTGTTGTCTTTGGCCGTGGGATTTCTGGCCATGCTCTTCCTTTCGGGGGCAATGAGATCATATTGACAGGACTGAGAATATAAATCCATGCAGGCTCTGCCACAGGTTGTGGAAAAACTTGAGTTCGGTGTCCTGGGGCTTAAAACCCATAAATTGGCACATGCCCTACACGCGCTCATCTTTGTGCCAGAGCTTCTGCTTTGCTTGACGTATGACAGGCTGGCAAGGCGAGTGGCTGGATATCAGCCATCAGAGTTATGAAGTCTTCATTTTCTCTATCAAACTTACAGACTGAGGGAGCCTTGGACGGTCCTGGAAACTCCCAAGTCATTCTCCATCTAAGATTCCCAAAGCAAACCCTGCAGTTGTCTCTTCTCCCACTTGCTGTGCTTTTCCTCCCCCTTCCACACCTCCTGTGTTGCATTGTAGCGTTGATTGCCAGCTAACATATCCCTATGTTCTGGGTGGAACTTTACTACAGGGCACAACCCTGAACCAGAAGCCTGGTAAGGCAAGCCGGATTGGCTTTCCAGCAATCCCATTCTCAGGGTGACAGGGAAAGCTTTGAGGGTGCCTCTGCATTTGTTGTTGGTGGATTGGCTTCATGGTTTACAGCTGGGTATAGTACACGGGAGGAAAAAAACCTTCACAATATGCAGATTTATTGCCACTAGCTGCTCTGTAGGACAGATGGCTCATGGAAGAAGGTCTGAGCCCCTAGTGCAGTTGGAAGCCCCAAGAGCTCGGTAGCTAGGGATTCAGTGAGTACTAAACCCCATTTATGCTGGGATGGGGACTTCAGTCAGCTCAGATACTTCTTAGCCAATAAAAGTGCAGGGTTCCAAATCACTCCAAAAGATTATTTGGAGTCAGATCCATGCCTGAAATGAAAGGAGGGCTTTGAGCGCAGTCCAGTTTTGTCCACACTGGCAGACTAAACCATCACAAACTTCTCAGCCTGAAGCAGCTTTGGGCATATATACAGCTGCATCGGGAATACGGTGCCTTTACAAGCCCACCCTGGCCTCTTGCTGCTACTGGATTTTTTTGAGGAGCAATGAAAAAATGCAAACCCTCAGTCCTCTTTCTTTGCCAGGAGCTGTGCTTTGCAGGAGAGACTCTAGGCTCTAGGATCATTCTCTAGAGAACTTGAGCCATAATAGTGGGTGTGTGATGTATGCTGAAGGTACATCTCCTTCTATAACCAGGTGACCC
>NW_009199707.1:143004-149095 GCF_000690835.1 Fulmarus glacialis | reverse complement strand
GCGCAGCAGCTGGGTGTCTGTGGGCAGGGAGCGAGCGGTTCGGGCAGGCGGTGGGCAGGTGTCCTCTGAGGCGATGAGGGCCGGTTTTAAGGCGAAGCGAAGTCCCGGCCCCTGTGAAAGCTCCTGGCCTGCCTGCACTTGTGGGTGGCAGCTGGACAGCGAGTCCTGGGACGGAGGAGGTGAGCGGTGGCGTTTTGGGCCTGCCCGAGTGGAGGATGTGGTTCACAGAAGTGCACCGAGAAGTTACTATCTAACTGCAGGCTGAGCCCAGCTTCCAGCTTATTTCTCTGTAGAAATGTGTTCTTCAAGCGTATAATATAGCAAAGAGAGATGCAAATCCATACAAAATGCAGTAGAGTGCAATCAGATAGCAAAAAAATTTTAAAAATTGCTAGTGCCCAAAGGAGGAAATAAGTTGTATATGTTTCTTAAACACACTCGGTGAACTCTGGTACTGCACAAAAGTCAGTAGATCTGGATCTCCTGGCAATCTCCCAGACAAATTTATCACCTCGTTTTAATGATGTGTTTTCTATGTCCAGAGAAGAGGAGGAAGGAGGAAACAGATAAAAGATTTGTCAGGATCAGTGCTGGTATCTGCATATATACATTTGTCTTTGGAGACTCGTGTTTTCTGGCAAACTATTTTGTGTTAACAGTGGCTGATATCACTGAAAGCACTGGGGTTAGGAATCTAGAAACAGCAGTCTGAAGTCTTACAAATTGCATTCAGTGTAAAGAAAACTTTTGAGTGTTGGGGATACCAACAGTATTTAGGTATTTAACCTATATGAACTTTCGGAGTTCAGTGTCTATCTCTGGTCCTGAGTTTGCAGAAAGAGACAAACTGAGGGATCAGTCTGTTGGACTGGCAAGGTTTCCGATTAATTTTTAGATTGCAGTATGCCACCAGTGGTCTCATATTCCTTGTATACTGACCCAAAAGGTAGTCATGACTCCTTCATCGTGCTCATTCATCTCTGATTTTTTTCCGGTAGGCTGACATTCAGTGGAATGGAGGTAATGTGCGTATGACTCTGAACTTCAGCTTCTGCATCTAAGGAAGGTCTTTCATTTGCGCTGATCTCCAGTTATGAAAGAAACTGTTATGGCTCAAGCTTGGCAGGCTTCAGAAAAATTCCAGCACTTCAAATGCATTCAGTTAATATGCTGAATATTGACTCACTGCTTGCTCACATGACCAACATTTAAATTACACTTTCTCATTTTTGAAGCATATTATAAATAATGGTTTAATTCGCACAGCCTGATGAAGTCAGTTGGCATCATTTTCCCCTACTAATGGAAGAAAAGTTTATAGGAAAAAGTAATATCTTTTATTAGATGTCATTATTACTTTCAGATTTATTTCAAGGAAGTGCTCCTGTAAATTTGTGCTGAGCTAACTAATGAAAACATACCAAAAGTAATGGAGGAACTGATTGTAATCACAGGTGACTAAGAAAGAAGAGAATGCTTTACGGTTGAGCTACCTAGGCTCTATAGTCCAGCTGTCCTGAAGGAAGTTTGAAGGGAATTTGAACTTACCAATATGTAAGAGTAATACTTGGACACAGCAGCTCAACATAACTGACAGTGAGGTACTGGTCCTAAAATTAGTTTTTACAGACTTCCCTGACAGCATCTCTCTTGAGACTACTTAAAGGACAAGATCGTACATTCCAGCTTAGTGAAGGAATGGGTGCAACTTTTTCTAGAAGTTATTCAGCCTGGAAGTCCCAGTTTGCAAATGTTTCTCATGCATTGTTACTTCAAGAAAAGTTGCGGGGAGAAGCACAGCAAACGTGTCTAACTGAGAACAAGAAAAGCAGTGAATGAGTCTTGCCTGATGGGGTACCAGAAGGTGCAAGGAGACAAGGCAAAGAAAGAAATTGAAGTGGGGAGCAAATATCCTCAAGGTCTGCCTTTAGAGAACTTCGAATTTGCACCTGTGTAGTTGCCAGTTTGATATGACACACGTTCACTAGTTATTTGATCGCGTTACTTTATGGAGGGTAGTTACTTTCTACAGAATGCATCACATGTGTATCCTAAAGCATGTCTGGACACGAGGAACCCCTATGTTACAGAAAAGAGACATTTTGGAACAGAAACTACTGTTTTGGTAAGTGGTCATGCTGTGACATCGAACCTGGCTTTTTGGGTTGACCATGGTGTTGCCAGGTAGCCTAAAAATAGAGTTTGATGAAGAATTGCAATGATTTCTGCAGAGATGTTACAGTAGGAGCGCTCGGTTAATTTGTCTTTTTAACTGAAAATGCTTTTATGCTTTTCTTCATAAGCTTGTTTTAAAGCCAGTCCTGTGTTTAAAGCTCGCTCACTGTTTAAACAGCGAATGCAGTGTTTCCCCTCAAAGAGAAACAGCTGTATTGTTCTGGTGGAACATACGCATGCAGCCAAACTAAGAGGTGACACTGGCTTGTTGAACTTGAAGATTTCCCTTGTTGTTTACAGCTGTTGGGGAATGCCAACCAAAATCTCAGATGTAATTGGAAAACATCCTTTGCCACCCTGATTTTGTTTCCCTCTTTGTTGTCCCTTCCCAGCCACGATTGTTACATATATACTTAGAGACTTTGATAGAAGGGAATGTAAAGTTTGTTGTGTTGCCACCAAATTTGTTGCCACAAATTTCATGTATATGTTTTACTCAGGATAAAAGAGCATCTTTCTCATATTTTGTTAGAAGTACCGTAGGAATATATTACCAAGGGAAGCTTAGTATGAGCTAAAACTTACTGTTCATACATCTTTTATAAATAATGACTAAATATGGGAAATCAGGACAAAATTTAATTACAGGGCTCCACCACTATATGGTACATAAGCACAGGAGGAGTTGTATGAAAACTGGAGTAGCTAGAAGAAATTCCTTCACAGTTGTTGCATGAATGAGGAATGTGTGTGAGCCTGTATGAAACCCAGCCCCTTCGTTTGGAAGAGAACACTCTTTTTCTCGCTGATGTTAATGCTTTGGGATTAGGCAGCTCATATAGTTGGATCTCATGATGATAAGAAGAGGCTTCTGTCCTATCTGCCAGATGAACAGAAACACTCTCCACAGGCTGCAGGGTAAATGTTTTTTTGTAGGCTTGAAAAGAGGCAGCAAAGCAAATGGCATTGTCTTACAGGAAATCTCATCACCCAATGGAGACAAGAAGGTAACTTGCTGGTGAGAAATATCCTGTCTCTGTACACCTAAACATACCAAGCACTGACAAGAGGAACATGTTTGCAAAGGTTTCCTTAATCTTATGGTTTGGATGGGCAAGGCACTTCTTGCTTTTTAGTGTGGCTGGTGGTTGGGGCAAAGGAACGCTTTACTACCTGAAGAA
Source organism: Fulmarus glacialis (assembly GCF_000690835.1). Lineage (NCBI taxonomy): Eukaryota > Metazoa > Chordata > Aves > Procellariiformes > Procellariidae > Fulmarus > Fulmarus glacialis. The sequence goes on along the minus strand of NW_009199707.1, from coordinate 145,739 downwards.
GGAGTATCTGAGATATTGTAGAAACCAGTTTTTGTGTAGTGTTGCAAAGAATTAATTTAGGTTTTCTGGAATGACTTTATCTTTCCTTCCTTCCTTTTATTCCTTGTTCCACCCAGTCTCTTCCAGTTTCCTGCTTCTGGTTTATTTATAGCTAAACGTAATAGGTGGGATTTAAGAAAGTGCCTCGGGGACCAGGTAGTGCAAATCCCCCTGAATTACTGAAAATCACATTTCTTATATGTAGATATTGATGAATCGTGTCTGATTGCCTTTAGCAGAGGGGTTGAAAGCATTTGTGAAGAACTATGTAAACCTCCTGAAAAGTACAGTTGCAATGGACGGATAACAAAATGCATTTGACTCCTCAGGTATCTATGCAGCTTCACACAAAACAAAGATTTTAGCAGACACAAGAAGTGTGTGAGTCTATTCTCGAGCACCAGCTGACAGATTAATGCAAGATACTTTTAGACTTTGTCTATGCCAGGAGTTTTTGCCGCCTTCACAGCTTTTGGCCAGCTAGAAAGGAGATTTGTACTGGGGTAACCGCCAAGGCAAAGCCTGCTGTCAGCAATGATTTGCAAAGAGGCAGTTTACCTTGGTTTCAAGCTGGGACTCATGTACACTAGTAATCATAATTACAGTATTTAGCTCTAATACAGTGCTTTTAAGATGGGTATCTAACAAGCCTTATAGGGGGATGGAGGGGTATCATTAGCTCCTCAACATGTATTAATTTTTACAACTGCTACAAACCATAGTGGGGCTGAAAGGGAATGAAGAAAGGTGAACAGATCTCGTGGTGTTGATGCGCCTGCTCCAGCAAGTCTGTCCCCGTTGTTATTGTAGTGTCCAAAGGGAACAGGAGCTGAACCATGACTGTTTTTTCTGCAGCAGAAGCTGAGTACCCGCTGGTCTCCTGAATACAAAAATGAAGTTTCATACTGTTTCCCTTGAATGGAAGCAGCATGACGTGAGGGTGAAAAGAGTGGAACAGTATGTTAAGGGAAACACGACTGAAAGGAGAGAACAGCTGACTTCAGGGGCTGAGCAGATCTGCCCCCTCTGCCTCACTGTATGGGTTTGTTTTCAGCTCTTCAGCTCAGACCGTCTCGTGGGTCTTACAACACATCTCCACAGTTCTGGGCTGGAAAATGAAACAATTGCAAGGAGGTTGTTCATTCTTCCTGAAACAAGCTTCACAAGCTGTGGAAAATGAAAGCTAAGGCTGAACTTTAAAACAAGCTGAAAGCACTGAGATGCAGAAATGCAGAGTGAAGCCATTCAATAGAATCAGATTTGGAACAGAGCCCTGAAAAAAACTGCAGTTATGACTAATCCATTTTTAATGTGTGTGGTTGTAGGTAAAATCACTTCTTTTAAAGATCATTTCTCTCCCTATGTTGGTTACCGTTCTTTACTGTCATTTTAGATAAATGACGTGTTGACATGTGAGTTCATTATCAGATGAACTGCAATGACAGAATTATTTCTGATGCTGGAGTGGCCCTGGCTGAGCTGCTGGCAAAGGGGAGAAAGAATACAAACAGGATATTTGGTGTCAAGCTGCAGAGGCACCCTGAGAGACCAACCCAGAGGCAGGCACTTGAATGCTCACTCTATCCTTCAGCCAAGTTAGCTGAGGAAACTTGACGTAATAGTAGACTGTAGAGCTCAGTTTGTGCAGGGACAAACTCATGCAGTGACATTTTAGAAGTGAAACAATCTGAAATGGAAACTTCTGATGTTCTTTTACACTGAACATGTCTGTGAGGCACCACGCAGTTTTACAGGGTAGCCTTTGGGTGCTTTTATTTTGTCCTCAAATTGTCCCAGCCTTGCTTGCTGATCCCTTCTCAGGGATCCCTCTGATCCTGTGATACAGAGCCACTGAAGTTAACACACTGCTGTAGGGAGGGGAGATGTGGTATGACGCTCCGTGTTTGTCATGGCTGTTGTGATACCAATCCAACATTTACAGACTTTGCAGTCTTCTTACAATCAGTAGAGCTGTGAATAGGAGTATGAATTCAATGCAAACAAGCAAGAGACTGTGGAGGGGAACAGCATGGAGACTCTGTTTAGGCAGGTAGGAAACAGTACAGAATCTAACACTGATGGGATATGCTCAACTTACGGACTACATCAGTCTAGCTGAGGGCAGTGCAGTGTTTGACAGTGCTTGTAGTAACACGCAGTACTCTGAGGGTGAAGGCTGTTTTCTGTAGTGCGCATGTATCTGATATCCAGGAACAAAAGCAGTTGGCGTTTCCCTGGTGTAGGCTGAAATGTGGTGCAATGTGATAGAGCAACAGGGAACTCCTTGCTGGCTTTTTGCCCTGTGCAGATTCCTTTTGAATTAGGTTTTGACCTTTAAAGCAAGACCTGGTTCTTCAGTTTCTCTTTGTCTAAATTCTGCATTGAAGCTTGAGAAACAAGTCTGTGAAGCTGGAGGATTTTTTTTTTTTTAAGCTCTAATTAGTGAAACACAGAATAGGTGGGAAGGAGTCTGCTGAGGGAGAGAATCACCAAATGGAAACCATTTTATAGATCTGGTGCCTTTTATTTTTTGTTTTACTCTGTTCCATGGCAACACAGGCCTGTGTGGTGCTGGGCTTAAATCGGCACAAAAACCTGATTTATATTAAAGACTGGTCCACAACTCCTCTCTGGCTCTTAAAAGGCACCTCTACCTCCTGATCAAAACACTACCTTGTTTGCCCTCAGTGATATGG
>NW_009199707.1:137041-142973 GCF_000690835.1 Fulmarus glacialis | reverse complement strand
CCTGCTGCCAGAGTTTTGTATTAGAGCACTGCAGCTGCTTGGCACCAGCAGCCCCATGCAGGAGTTTGGAGGTGGGAGAGGTGAAAACCACTATCCTGACTAAAAATCTGGGGGTATTTAGGCAGAGGGGCTGTGGTGGAAGAACCTCTTTCCCATTTTGAATTTCTTTAACATTACCATTGCTTCAGATGTATTTGCACAGGATTTCTCAATTTCTTATTTGGGCAGATTCTGTCATTTCATGCAGATTATTAAGTGCAGACCAAAGGGCAGCTGAAACTGAAACAGCTCTGGGTGGCAGGCAGCAGCTGTTCTGTGCCAGAGGAAGGCCTCGGTGCTGTGCTTAGGGATCTGCAGGTGGGACTACAGAGGAGGTGGGAGCATGTGATTATTTTTGATTCAAACACAAGGCTTAAGTTTTCAGAAATACCAAGAGGTTCTTCAAGGCTGTGAGAGCCTAAAGCCTTGGCTTTCTCCTGCCTCATCTGCCTGCTGGCACACACAACCATGTTGTCCCTTTCACAATGCATTTGATCTGTCAGTGACTCATTTGAAGGCTCTCTATCTTCACCAGCAAAGTGCTTCAGGGCTGAGTCGCACCCATGTATCAGCTGTTACTGTACCCTGCTATCAGCTACTCCTTTCACTCCTAGGGTGCTCCCAGCCTTTGAACTGTTACCATACTGTAGCAACAACTTCCCTTGTTTTTTAATGCTGCATTACATTGTGCAAGGCCATCATAGGTCCACAAATGCTGCAGTCTCTGCTGTCTGTGCACTGCTCTCACAAGTACATCCATACTTTCTCTCTAAAGCATGAAATAAACTCTTGTTCCCCTCAATTCTCAAATAATCATAGTGGAAATCACTTTACTACAATATGACAATTTCCATGGAGATTCTTCCATTTTTCCCTGTTGCATTTGTCTGGCTGCTGCTTTTAAAAAACTATGGGGCAGGGGCTGTTTACTCCATCCGTACAGCACCTGGTGTGGGCTGTGAGCTGTGACTGGTCTGTAAATCCTAATGTTACTGAGCAATGATGAATCCTGTCCTGCAGCAGGAAGTGCCCTTTTGCTGGCCAGGCTGGATCTTGTTTAATTTGAGGTTGATTCTGTCAAAGCTAGAGACCTCACTGGAAAGAAGGGTGCTCTGTGTGCAGCAGGACTGAAAACACTTTCTGTGGTTTACAGTTTTTTTACAGTGACAAATGCGTAAAAGCAGAGACGACACTATAATTTAAAACTTACTTGCTTAAAATCACCTAAATTCCTAGTAGTGTTGGAAGCAAGACCAGTAGCAGCATCTGAGCCGGTTCTGCTGGAGATGGTGCTTATCAGATGACCTAGCAAAACCTTCCCGACATGTAGGATTTCGGGCAGAAACTCCAGCGTAACACACACGCCATCTCACAGCCTACAGAGCAGTCGCTTCCTGCTGTTGTGGTGCGGATCAGTGATCCAACTCGTTTCATTTCTACACTCAAGGGTGGGCCTTGGCTGGGATACGGGGTGGAGGACGTGTTCGCTGCACTAGGTCATGCAATACAGGGAAGGCTGTGGCTACCTAAGTGCTTGTCTCCTAATGGGGTCCAGCCAAGTGGCACAGCCTCTATCTGCAACACGTCCCTAACACTGGGAGTCCTGACCACAGTACGCTGATCCTAACGTGATTTAATAGTGATGAATCACTTTCCTTCCACTGGCCAGGTTGGGCTTGTTTTATTTATGCCTTAAAACCTCTCCTCTCTCCCACACTGTGATCTGTGCAGAACTACTTGGCAAGTTAAAACCTCTGCCTGGTGTGTGGGCAGGAGAAGGGCCACAGCCTGGTGCGGAAAACATGTGAGATGTCGTCCAGGCTTGTGGGGAGAATGAGGTGGGGACCAGGGGTGCCAGTCGTGTGCTTAGTTCATATGACTTGCCCAGCCTGTTTCACAGATTCATAACTACTGATCTTTGACTATGTTTCAGGCCTGGTCTACGTCACTAATTGTCAGTATCCTGGGACTTCTTCCAGGTTTTAATTGTCCCTATTAGTATGATGGATGCTGGAAATAAGGATACATTGGAGAAAGGTGGTAGTGTTTTCGCTGCTGCCGTTGTCGTTGCTGGGGCTGCTGTTAAAGCTGCTTACTGGCGTTTGCCCTCCTGTGAAATGCGTAGGTGAGCTATTTATAAATGTGCAGAGAGATCCCACATCTCTAGCTTGTGCTCTGATTTAAGGGTAGTCCCCACCAGGAGGGGAGAATCTGTCCAGGACTTGAGAGGAGGTTAGTGGCAGAGTTGAAAATAATCCACTTATGAGCCTCAGCGTTGTCTTTACGATGGGGTGGATTTATGGGGGCAGGAGCGGGAGTGGAGAAGCAGCATACTGTTTCCCCATTAGCTCTACCTTTTACGGCATGATCTCCCTTCTTCAGCTTGAGGAGAGCACTTTTCCTGCTGCACAGCCCCCTCTCCTGTCTTCCCCTCCCTCTACATAGCAGATGCAGGAAGCTCTGTCCTGGGCTCCATTCAGCCTCAGTCTTCACTTGCTTTTACTCTTCCTGTGTGGAGCGGATTCAGCCGCTCCAGGGATTCCAGGGAGGAATAGCTCTTTCCCCGGAGCAGTCCAGTCCCAGGCACACGGTAGTTAGTTTCTGTACTCTAAAATATTCTTCTGAAAGTAGATACAGGAACTTGCTTTCATTATTCCTCTCCTGAAAGGTGCAAATTACCTCACTCTTTAAAGCATGCAGTTTCTTGAACAGCGTGATTAATATAGCTGGATTTCTAGTGCATCTGATTGTCTTTTACCTTTCCACGTGTGGATTTGCTGATGACTAATAACAGGCAAGCTTCTCAGCCTGTTGCAGTGGGAACATGATTCTTCTGCCTGACTCCCAGTTTTTATGAAGCTGAGGGAAATTATCTACCTTTGAGGCCTGCACCTCAGTGTTCTAGGGGTGACCAAAGGACTTAAGTAGGATTAGACAGACACCCCAAATGGATAGCATGAGCCTAATTGCCATAAGGAACAAGGCTAATGCTATGGGGTTGCAGTGAGGAAATGAGATTCCTGCTTCTTTCCCTGAGAGCTCCTGGCATGCCGGTTGTATCTGCAGGACACACTGCCCTCTCTTGGTCCCGGGTGGGCTCTGGATCTGGGCTGAGAAACCTGCCCTTCCTGCGTGATGGGGTGACCAAGGGACAATTGCTGGAGCCTTGTGGGGGAATCTGATATGTACTGTGATTTGTAAACTCGGTCGGAGTTACAGACTTCGTGATTCCAACATCCCCTCCAGGACCTCACGAGAGGGTTTATGTGGAGCATCAGCACCGCATGAAATCAATTGTGGGAAAAATAACTTACGAGTGATTTTATCATTGTATGCAAGAAAGCGATGTAAGAAACTGCAGAAGTCTGCTAGCTGGATTCTTGAACACGTGGTGGAAGACTTTCATCTGTTTTCTCTTGTAAATGAGAGTTTTATGTAAATGTTGGAAAATGATAATTATGACATAAACATTTCAGAGAATTTACACTTCCAGATGTAATGGAGTTGTGGGAGCAATCTGGGAACAGAGACTTGTTTGAAAAAGACATCTCTGACGATCTCAGCGGTGCCCTTTGAGGTTACACTAGCTCAGAGCCTGTCCCTGGCTGCTGCCTGAGTGACTTAGTGTGAAGCTGAGCGCTGGACTGCTCAATACAGGTATTTTAACAAGTGGGATGTAATGGTTTCACATCTGCACATTTCTGCTGCATGTTGTGCTTGTTCCTGCCCTTGTGTGGGTTATTTTGTACTGGCAGTGTCTGACATTGTGTTCAACCTTTTTCATGTCCTGGAGAACCTCATTAATCTGCACTATCTCCTTTTTGGATTACTGAAATTTCATGTTACAGCAAGACAGGGAGGGCTAGGAAAAGTTAGCTGTTTTTCAGAGTGATTGTGTTCTTTTGTTTTGTCTTTTATCAAAGTAATTGTTGTCAGCAAGAAAACCCGATGTGACTTGGAAGTGTACTCACGGCACGTACTCTTGAAGGAGCAGCAGATGGAAATAGGCAGTGCTTGGGTCAGAGCGTCCCAGAACGATGAGTGTCCTGGGGCTGCACAAGTTGATGGATATCTCACCTTTCATCTAAATGCACATGGAGCCGCAGAGCTAGTTCTAAAAAAAAGAAAAAGATACTGTGATCCCAAATGTCTCACCTCTCTTACCTGTCTTACTCACTCCTCTCTGTGCACCTCCCGTGTGGATTGCAAATCGCCCCATGTGCCTGTAGCTCTCTTTCTACACCATCCCAGTACTGCCTGCTCTGCACTGTCACTGTCTGGCTCCCTGCAGCTGGCAAGTCCCCAGGGTCTATGCCCGCATTGTGAGTCAAACCCTAGGCAAAGTCAGTCTAAACATCTACACAGGGATTGGGAGAGCTGGGTTTTCCGCATCGCAGGGGAGTTCGTACACACCTCCCAGAGACTGCCTGAAACTGCAAGCTTCTGGCGAAGGCCTGGGCAGGCTGAGGGAGGGCTTGGGGCACTCTCGCTGGGAAGCAGAGGGATAGAACGGGGCAGAGTTACCCACATGAGAGCCTTGTGCCCTCGGACAGGAGGAGCAGGCTCTGGGCTCTGCTCTCAGCACACTTTTGCTAAGATCCTGAGGAGACTTCTTCGTTTTAGGAATCCACGGTCCTGGGGCACAGGATACCTGCTGAGCGCTCTGACAGGCTGGTACTCTTTCTTATGCTTTTAAAAGGAAAAAATCACTTCTGATCCACAGTACCCCACAGCAGGGAGTGCCTGCCCTTGAAGAGCAATCCCAGCTCCGGATATAAGGAAGCCCGACAGCACATAGTATTCAGAGGAAGAGGCATCCAAAGTGATGTCTCTGCTTGCTTGCCTTTGCCTGTTCCCACTCCAAGAAATATATTTTTTATGCCTAGTTCTTGCTAGGGGGCCTGAGGTGCCTCATTTGGGTTTCTGAATCCTGGGGTGGCTATAGGTGCAGAGATACGTTGGGTTAACGGGGAGCTGGTTACCTGACCAGCTCTTCTTGTCCTCTGACAGCTAAAACACAGCGTTAGGTGGGAAAGCATGTGCTGGCTAACAGAGCTCAGCTGACGTCTGCCCCCATAATGCTGGGGAGCATGGGCCAGCCACAGCCCCAAAGCACTGGGGTTTCTCTGCACCGCTCAGACTGACGACACGTCTGGCATGTGGGTTTGGTGAGCAGGAGAGAAGCCCCATGCCCACTTCTTGAGCTTGCCTTTTCCTCTGGCAGCCCATGGGTTTCCTCAGGCCACGGGCTACACCTAGCAGTCGTGGCCTGTGGACCACCAGAAGTCGTTTATGGTGGGAGGATTTGGGGTGCCAGGAAGGGGAACCTTTCCATGAAAAAAATTCAGCACAGATTTGCCGTCATGGGAAGAAATGGCTTCTATCTCACTGGATCTCCCTTGCCTCTGCGTCTCCATCCCTCCTTTCAGGAGGGTGTATGTGTCACCTCTGTGGTTTCTGAGGTTTGTGACATCTTTTTTGGGAGTCTGCCATGCAGCAACTGCTCACGTGTATCAGTGGTCTGCTGGCTGTGTTGTGATTTCCTTACTCCCGTGCCGGTGAGAAACCAGCCATCTGAAAGTGGAAAGTTCCTGACTTGGTGCCCAGCCTCACCACTTCTTTCCGTGGCCTTGCAAGCTCACTGCTAGCAGTAAGCTGCTCTGTGCTGGCACTGTCCTGTCTGGCTGGGCTAGCTCGAGGGAAAGGCACCCTCCAAGCCTAACTGAATTCACTCCAAATCTCCACTTGGTTTTTTTATGGTGATTTACACCTTTCTGAGGCTGGGCTTTTGAACCAGAATTTTCTTTAAAACCGAAATGAAAAGGGAAAACTGGAAAAACAGCCAAAGGATTATTTTTTTTTTTTCCAATGCAACAAGCCAGGTTTTGAAGAC
>NW_009199707.1:72404-136972 GCF_000690835.1 Fulmarus glacialis | reverse complement strand
ATTGGCTTGTCCAGGTCCGGCTGTCGGTGACCAGCCTGGGCAAGTCCGCAGGTAGCCACGGGGAAGTCCAGAGCGTGTGCATTCACGTAGACAATTTGTTTTGCAGTTCTCACGCTTCAGCTTAACCAAAACCATACCCTGACCTTATAGCTACAGGCAAGATCAAAATGACTTTGCAACTGTTATTTATCCACTTACATTAGTCACTCATATAATTAGAAGATAGAGAGACATACATTTTACGCCGGCCGTGGGTGACCGGGCAGGAGCCCTGCCACCGCGGGAGGCTTTAGCTGCTGCCACCAGGGGACACTGTTGGATAGCCTATAGACCCCCTCCCGGCATGGCAGGTCGCCTTTCCCTCTCTAGTTTGTCTCAGTTTGGTCATCCCGCACGCCCAGCCTCAGCCTCCCTCCCTCCAGCACCCTCTGCTAAGCTCGCTGTCCTTGGCACTCTTTGCTCTGGCATTGGTTTCGTTAGTGCTGTTCCCTGCAACCCCGGCTGTTCGTTTTCCTCAGGCCATTTTATCGCCCAAGGTCACCGTGTTGCAGTATCTTGCGTTTCGTTCTGTCTCTCCTCCCCAGAGGCAGGTAGCCAACACACCAGTTTGCTGGGAGCGTGTCAAGGACCTGCATGGGGCTGCAGGACTTGGCATGCTCGGGACCAAAAGACATAAGCCAGACGCAATGTGCCCTGAAGTTTGGAAGTGCTCGGAGTAGAGATTTGTGTTTGGGCCTGTTTAGGAGATTAAGTTCAGTCTGGGTTCAGACCACTCCAGTTCCCCATGTTAAAAAATGTCCTATAATTCTATTCCCTGTAATAAGAGTGAAGTTGCTTTTGAAGTTAGTGCCTTGATGGTTTGTGCAGTAAGACAGACATGTCATTACTTGCTTAAAATAAAAAAAAAGAAGTTGTCAGGTTGCTTTTTCAGATGGAAAGAGGCATTCTTTAAGGAGCCTGAACAGGTGGGCATGTGAGTGATGTGGATTCCTGCAGGTTTCCTTCTGAGAAAAGCAAGTTGAATAACTTGTGTGTAAAAAGGGGCTGATCACTGAGCCTGGGCTTGAGGCGAGGCAGAGAGGCAGTGTCCATTGCTGCTGGTGAGAGGTTCCTCTCTGCACCCCATCCCAGGGAGAGCAGCTTGGCTGTGCTGGCTCTCGTATAGGCAGCCTTGGGGATGGGGGAATGGAGGAGAGACTGTGAGCCTTGTCTGGGGACTGTTCACTCATGGTGGCAAAAATGGATTTTGTTCCTTACAGAGAGGGGGCTTCCTTAAGTCCAAATTCAAATGGACAAAATCACTTTTGACTGATTCTCTGTGGTTAAACCCATGTTTCACGCTTTCCTGGGGGCCTGCTTCAGTACTGGCTGCCCGCGGCTGCAGCTTCTCTAGACTTTTGGAGTCACTTAACAAAATGGTGGAGAATTGGACCCTGCCTCAGGCAGCACAGAGACATTTTGCAGGGCCTCATTCTGAAAGTAAAACTGCTTTGTCTGTGAGAAGTTTTGGGATGATTATAATTTTCAAGGGGAAGCTCCTCTGTTTTAGGATCCTTCATGGCATGAGGTATCTTCTGATTTGCAGCATTGTCTGAAGATCCGGACAGGGTTGTTACCATCTACTGTTAGGGCTTTCACTGCTAACACACAGATTTAGAGGAAGCACAGATCCGTATCTCTGCTCATGTCGTTTGGCATAGCTGCCTTGAATTCAAAGAGTCCAGCTGAGAATCTGGTCCATCTTGTACACACAGGGCTTTGTTTTATGTAATGGTATTTCTGCAAATATCTTGTGCTTTGGTGAGAACTAGCGTGCTGAAGAACTCCATGTGTTGTGCTTAGACCAACAAACAGGGCTTCAAATACCTCTGTGATGGGGAATGATTTTTAGATGGCAGTTTTCTTTCTGTTCAGGAGACGAAGTGCTCACAACAGTTACTGCAGGAGAATTTAGCTGGTCAGCTCATGAGTGCTTTTATATTTGAAGTGTTTAAAAAAGGGGATGCTGATTTTAGAAGTGAAGAGTAAAAATGGTCTGGCAGTAAAGTGATGTTTAAGGGTGAATGTAGTGTAGGCAGTGTTCCCTTGTAATATGTCAGGAGGCGGGAGGCAGCAGTCTGTGTTAATTACGCTTACGGTTAGCAGCCAATGCCTGTGCTTAAGCCGGGACTAACTGTGCTGATTATGATTGATTGGAATTCCAGAGGAGACTCAAACTCAGTGTGTCTTCTCAAAGGGGTAGATAAGTATTCTGAGATGATAATAATAATTCATTAAAGTTTTATATTCTTTATGGTGCTTTGTCCCCTGCGATGGTAGAAGCATTTCTGTAATCCAGAGAGTGTTGGAATATTCCTGGAACATTTCTTTTCTAGAGAATATTCTCATTCAGAAAACTGCTTCAACTTACTGGGAATGAAACTTTCCTGCAGAGCCCCAGATTTCACGTGCATGTGGCAGCCTGGGAATTGATGGAAAGAAAAGGAAGGTGCTGAAACTCATAAGAGAAAAATCCCTGCTCTCCTCCATTCCACATTGCTTCCTGAAGTGGCTGAGGAGTTTGGCAGGGCCTCCTGGCTCTCAGAGACACTGAAGGGTCTTCATGTCACCGAGGTTTAGGCCATGTGTTGGAAAGGTAGTTTCCTCCTATAGTTGAAGAAGAAAGAGATATTCTGACATGAGAATGGGGGTCAACATTTCACTGCCATGTCATACCCAGAGAACAAATGGGATCTGTGGCAAGAGTGGATGTGCATGCATTTTTGATGAGTTATCCAGAGCAGATGAGATGGCTTTATCCTCTTACTTTTGTTGCAGGGAGTCAGCAAAGTCCTGATCTAACATAGAGCCTGCGACAGCAAAAGGTAAACCTGTGAATTTCTGTGGATTGTCACTTTTGTATCACGTAGCTCTGGCTTTTTTGACCCAGTATTAGGAGTCCTAGAGTTGGGTTTGATATTTCAGGGTACGATGGCTTGGACTGCTCCAGTTTTTAATCCTTTTCTACGAAGTCTCTTGTTTCCCACTGGCTCTTTGATTGGCTACATTGCTGAGTAGAGTATGAAAATTGGGAGTCAGAAGTGGTCTGAATACGCTCTCCTGCCCCTGCCCTGCAACCTGTCTGGAATAGCAGGGGAAACCTGGAGCAAGGGTGGGTTTTTGCCAGTGGAAAGCTGGGATCTGAATCTAGCTTTTAGATCCATTGATTTCAGTGGATTTCCTTATGGATTGAATCACCCCTTTATCCTGGTTGGATCATATACCTGCTAATAGGTCTGGTCTGGTGATAAACTTCTCTGGAGGGTCTGCGTGGAGTAAGCAACCATGCTGTGGAGGACAGGCACCCCCCACCCCTTTTTTAGGTAAAGTTTTTTGTCTGAATTTACCTCTTGCAAATATCTTTGTAAACGTGCACAACATATAGAGAAGGAGAGAGCAAGGTCTCATGGCTGGGATCTGGTGCAGAGGAACAGGAGGACACCAGCGATCTGCTTTCATGGAGCGAGCATGTGGAAGCCACTTGCTCTTGTGCCTCAGTTTCTCCCTTTGCAAAGAGGGGGACTTGGTAACAACTGCCTTGCAAGATGACTCCCACGGTGTGGCATTGGTGTCTCTCTGTAACATGGGGCCCCAGCAGAATAGCTCTTGCAGTAGGGTATGATTTAAATTATTTAGGGTGTTGTCATGTGATCAGAACTGATTGAGTTCCTGTGGCTTAACAAGTTGCCATCTGTTATCATCCCCATTATGAATTATGCATTAGCTTAAATCAAGGCTTAAACCAGAGGAGTTCAAGCAAAGTCCTCACCCCAATGATATCATAAAACTGTCTTTAGGGCTGTTAGTAATGGATCCAAAACACTGCAGCCACATGAGAGTGCATGCTGGTCCAGCACAAGCTCTCTGCTGGTTCAAACCATCCTGGCAGATTCCCTTGGTAGTGGCAGGCTTTATGCTGGGCCCTCCTGGTGTAGGCTCATAAAACTTGTGAAAACTCCATTGCCTGTGTCCTGGCTGAGTGGACAGAAATGAGACCATAGTCCCACACCAGAGTCCCAAAGATCTCAGGATTGTGTGGTCAGGGAGCTGCTGCTGAAGAAGGCACAGTGACCACATGCTGAATTGCTGGCTAACTTGATGTGAGGCTTTGTGAAGTTGTCGGCTCTGGAAGTGCCATAAGCCCTACTGTAAAACCTGACAGTATACATGTGTGTGGTGGTGTCAAAGTGGACATTTGCAGTAAAACACTTCAAGCCCAACTCAGACATTCATCTGAGTCCTCTGGCCTGGAAGCGTCGTGGCCAGAAAGCAGGCTTTGCCAGAACATTCCCTTTTCTCAAGCTGATCTACAGTGCGTCAGCTAGTCAGTACACTTTCCTGGTGAAGAAGAGGTGCCTCGAGCTGCTCCAGCTATGGGTATGGGCTACTTCCCTCCTGGGCCAAAGTGCTGTTGCTCCTTCATAGTTCAGGAAGCTCCCGCTGGCCAAGCTGTGAAGTCTCTCCCTTTTGGTTGCGTAGCTTATATTGGATCTGCAGTGGCAAAGGCAGTTAGGGCCTGCCGGCCTACTGAGGGTGCAATTCCCTGATGTCCCATCATCTCTCAAGTCACATTTACAGGCCAGGCTTTCTCTGCCTGCAATACACCAACACAAGGCAGCCAGCTTGGCAGCCCAGGGTGACTGGCGCAGGCTTGGCTCTTACTGGGGTTGGCTGAATTTATACATGTTTGCTGGGCAGCAGATTGGATCAGCGACCTTTTTCTGATGCAGAGGCAGGTCATTTTATTACCATCCATTTGAGATCAGAGCCTATAAGATAAACATTTCTCTCTGTGGGAACAGGCAGCAGAGATTACTGTAGCTAAATCAAGACTTACTTGGCGAGTGTGCGTAGTAGGGAACGCTGAAAATTCATGGCATCCACAGAAGCCAAGTGCTTTCACATAGATTGCATGGCTGTCCTGAGGAGGACCTCTGGGATCTGTGAGCCAAACAGGATGGATAGGCAAGAAATGAATGTGTCCTGGCATCAGCAGTGGTTGCAATGATAATTCCTGTTTGAATTTTGGGTCATAAATCTGTTTGCGGCTGCAAGGACACTTCCAGTGGCTCCAGCTTCATCCCAGTGTTCAGAGCTATTTTTTTACAGCTGGAGGGTGCTTGTTCCATCAGCTGGCACAAAGGCTGACTCTACGGCTCCCAGTTTCTGCCCTTGGATATCTGAGGGCAAAATCCTTTGACTTCAGAGAGAGTTACTCACACAGTATCCCTGCTAGAAATAGAACTATGTCCCTCCTCTTTAAAGCAGGGCCAGATTTTCTGTCTTCAGCTTGATGTGCAAAGCCCTTCCCCTGGGAGACAGCCAGCCTGCTTTTTCTCCCAAATTCACAAGTGTCCATACCCCTTGCAGTTTTACAGAGGGCTCAACAGTCTCTTCAACTGAGACAGGAATTCAGAGTCTGTCTTAACCTCCTTTGGAAAGAGGGAAGTTGATAGGAAAGCAACAGCACCACCGTTAAGATTTGTGTAAACTGAATTGGTCATATTGGAGATCTTCTCTCACATTTTGTCCCGATGACTTTGCAGTCTGAAGGTGAAGAAAAAGAATGGTGAAGCTGTGGATGCTGGGGCCATAGTGGATCAGGAAGGAAGGAATAAGAAAGCAAAGGAGAAAGAGTTGGGATTTAGTGTGGACCACCAGGATGGGAGAAAAGTGAGACAAATTCTTGAACTAAGTCTTAAATTGCTCCAAACCATAGGGTATTGTGCTTGGGGGAGAGGCAGGGAGGGAATAGTTATGCAATTTCATCCTCAATCATGTAAAGGCAAATTATTGGACAAAGGGATTGTATTAGATATATTGCAGTTGGAGTCTAGTAGAGCATTTGATACAGGGTCTTACAAGATCTTGCCCTCCCTCCAAAATTATTTGGCTTATCTTGGATAGGAACTTAGTCATGTGGATTAGTAGAAATGACAAATGATACATGGCTCTGATCATGCAGGTTTTTGACCAACGTGACTGATGAAAGTTTTTGATTCATCCGTTTTACTGAGGGCTCTTCCTGTGCATTAGCAAAGCATTTTAATGAAAGTTTTAGGTGTAATGTTTTGCAAACATTACTGAGTACCTTGTACGTGAAGCATGGCAGAAACCAGGAAGTTTGGTAATTTGGTGGGATAAAAATAATGAAAGTGATGGAACGTTAGAGGAGGAAAAGAAGTTTTTGTATCTGAGAAAAACATCTGAAAGCAAAATTCTTTAGGAAGGAGGAACCCTGAAAGCTTTAATGTGAGAGACAGCAAAGTGAGCTGTGTATAGTTTGGGCTTGCATACTTAGGTGCGTGTGATAGACTAACAACAAGGTAACTGAAGTCAGATTATTGGGCCAGACTGTAAACTGAGGTAAGCGGCATAGCTCCATGGAAATCTATAGAGATTTGGCAGTTTACCCCTGCTGAAGATGTAGTTGGGGTAGAATTTACTGCCAAGAAATTACCAATCAACTGGATTGAATCAGAGCTGAAAGTAAGAGGGATGAGTTAAATGAATCTACTTCCCCCCACATATAAAAGAAGAGAGCCTGCTTACCCCAGGCCAGAAGAAAAGGAAAGAGGCTGTACAGGAGCCTGCCAAAATCGCAGAGGTGTGGGATTATTACTGAGCAGTATGGGAGGACTTGGCACACTTGAAAGAAAATGGAGTATGGCACTAAAGCCCATTCCTTGGGAGCAAGACTGCTGGCTGGGAGGCAGCTGTGATGACCAAATCAGTCTTCATACCTCTGTATAATTGGACTCTGTGGATTATGGCTAAGATTTCACTACGAGCAGGTAATGAGATTTTACCCAACAGTCCCACAGAAGAAGGAATTACTCTGCCTTGTAGTAGATGTGAATATTGCCTAACCCAACCAATTGTGGCTCAATATGAGATTTTCTTTCAGAAAGCTGCCCAGTCGTGATCCAAGGAGTCCAATTATGATGACTTTACCGTTAATGCATAGTCCATACTCAGCTCCTATCCTTGGAAACATGCATGCATGCAGGTCATTTATGTACTGTGGCCAGTTCAGGAAGGAATCTGTGTGCCTCGACATTATATTTCTCCATCCGACTTGCGTCCAATAAAGATCTGACTACCTCGTTGGAGAATAGGAATACTTCATTTATTGTTCTGCCTGCTCTGGGTGAGTTTCCACCTGCATTATCTGCAACACTGAAAAACACAGTCAGCATTGTGAGAATGGAAGGGCTAAACCTGAAATAATCCTGCATCACTGCGCTTGGGCTTGCTTCTTCTGGGACTGGAGAAGGATGAAGGGTTTCCTCATCTGATTTCCACAGTTTGTTTCAAATGCTGCCTGGGCCCTTCTCAATAGCCACCAATGAGGAAATTGCAACTTACTGCTATTCTTCAGTACATTTTTCTTGAGGTATGGCTTTTTATATTGCTTTATGTGGCATTTGTCAGTTTAGTCTTTTGGAACACCTGCTGATAGTTTAGTTTATCTGCTGATAGTCTGCTGGCAATTTAGTCTATCTGCTGATAGCAGTGTGAAACAGTGACTTAGGCATTAGAGCATTTAAAGTGATGGCTAGTCAAAGAATGTACAAAGCTGGTCAGACTATAACCTTCGCATTATAGGCAGTAATGCTAATATGAGATGCTTTCAGTGTGAAAGCCATTCAGCTGAAATCTTCTGATCCAAGCAATTGGTAGTTCATAGCATGGTCTTATACTGCAGCTTCAAACTTCTGTACTCATGGCATTACCTACCATGTATTGAATTTTAGCTACAGCTAGTTGTCCTCTGGCCCGTCTTACGTGAACTGCAGGGGCTGAGTTCACATGGTGGAAAGCAGAGTTCTGTTCTTCCTCTCTTCAGTCTCCCTGCAGCTCTACTACTTGTAATGGTATTATTCCTGGGTTACACCAGATTTGGGCTTGCTGTCTTTTGATTTGACAGTAGATCAGGGTGAAGAGGAGTGACTGATCACTCCCCAGTCCATTTCAGGAGAGAACTGGGTGGTCAAAAGGTTACTTTTTAAGAAAATACTTAGTTTTACATCTTCATTTGCTCCTGTCTTTGTGATTTCATTCCATAAAAATAGCTCTGGGATTGTTAAAAGCTGTTCTTTTAGATAGTGGCATACAGCAGAAAAGGCAGCATGCCTTAAACAAGGAGTAAGCAGCTAGGTTTCAAACGCTCACTGAGCTTGGTCCTTCAGGCAACTCTTTAAGAGTTTTGCACCAACAGAAAAGGAGAGAAGAAAGGAGAAGGTGGAAGGGAGTGTTTATATTGAAATCTTTGTTTAGTTCCAAAAGCCTAGAGCAAAGCATTAAAACACAGAGTGCCTCGTACAAGCCAAGACAGGGAATAGAATTTCCATTTTATTCCAGATGAGAACTAGGTCTTGTTATAAAAGATTTGGGTGACAAAGCTAAATGGACTTTAAATTTCTACTCCAATCTATTTTTAATTATTCATGTGTAGATTCTTTTGTAGGCTTAACAAGGAATTTGCCAGAAGCCAGCCCACAAAGGCTTGAGTTGTAGTTTTCCAGCAGGCATTCTGAAAAAAACACTGTCACAGGCAATCAGCATCCTTGGGGAGGTGGCCTGTTAGCAGGGTGTTTACTAATTGGGATCATTCTGCAGCGGATAATTGTTTGTGACACCCATGCTGATTGGACCCACAATATCTTCCCATCCTGCAAATGGTCCGTGACAGTTTTGATGAATTTGAAGTTTGGAGTCTGAATAAATCTACGGAAGGAAAAAAAATGCTTCCACTGGAAAATATATGTAGAAGAACAGAGCTCTGCCCTGGGTCAGCCTCCAAGAATGGAGCCACATGAGCACACAGAAAGAGAGGCCACTCAGTGGGTCTTGTCAGAGTTTCTATTTTTCCCTCTTGCGTTTAATTAAGAGACTGGGGGAGGACCAGCCATGCCAAATTAAAAATGGGAGAGTTGGTTTAGCTTGCACAGGACAAGGATGTCCTAACCAAGGACTTTTGGGCTTAGTGAGAAACTGCACATTTATTGAAATATCCCTGGAATGAGTTCAGATGCAGGTCAGGCCTTCTTGCTGGCAGACAATAGCAAAAGTGATGCAGATGTCCCCAGCAAACAAGCAGTTCTCTGGGCTTGGGAGCAGTATGTAAGGGTTCCAAGCATCATTTTGCAGAGGAGCTGTAGAGATTTTTTTTGTTTTTGGGGGCTGGACCAAAATGTCTTTTACATTTTTGCTACATTTGACTGCTACATTGATATGTGCTAGAATTAAAAATTCCCTGGAAAGCTTCTTTGTAAGGCTACACCTGGTACCAACCAGATCAGTGCTGTCACAGCCAAACAAAGTGAAGCGCTCAAGACGTCCCACATTACACTCTTTTCTCAACTGGGTCAATATTTCAGCATTTTTTTTCCTTTTTTTTCTCTTTTTCTGGAGGAGTAACTTCTTCCTGGCAGATTTCAGGTCTAATAAGTCGTCATGTGTCCACAGCACTTTATGGCCAGAGCGAGGATCACAATACTGTAAAAGCATTCTTGCCCAGTCCCCTGCTCAAAGCTTATTTGTCCTTCTGGGCCAAGCATAAATTGTATAGCCAGAATAAGCATCGTATCGTGTATTTTCACTCATTTGACAGAAATGTGGTTGCCATGCTTTGTCTGGTTTGCATCTGTACTGCACCAAGGTGAGCTGGAGATGTGGCAGGTTTAATCTTTACAGTGAAGAGATTCTGTAAGCTCCACGCAAGTGTGCAGCATTTGCCAGATTTCAGACTGAGGATGAAGTTGCAGGGCTGATCTCAGACCATGGATCAATGATATGATATTCTGGGCTTCCCTGCTCCTAAAAGGTCCTAAGTGGTCAATATTTTTTCTATACGTATTTCAGGAAGACTCTAGCAAAATTAGTACTGGACATATATCAGGTCTAAGAATCACTGCTACAATTCCCATATCCACTGTCTGGATCTTTTGATTGGGAAGTAAAGAATTAAAGAAGCATTACTGTGTAATAAGATTGGCAAGCCAGGAAAGTTATTAGTGCTGTTAGGATAAACCTATATTCATGTCCTGGAATCATAGGGCTAGTAATGGCTAAAGCATAGGAGGCAAGGATTCAAAGGTGTCCCAAGGCAACAGAGTTCATATTCCTGTTTAGAACAAAGGTCAATCATCCTCCTGAGCCAGAAACTATTTCTGGAGACAGAGCTCTCCTTCTGTAATAGCCTTGCTCCATTCCACAAGCAAATGAAATTCCAGATGCAAATTGGCGTGGAAAATTATGAGAAGCCATCTAGAGCTGAGCTTTGGAAAAGGGGAACTCTTTATATCATCTCTCATTCCTTCCAGATCTTCCTGCTCAGCTCAGTAAGAAGCATCCCTTGAAAGGCCGGCTCACTGGACATTTTAATGATGGTCCTTGTAGAATTAACCATAGCAAGCTGAGTGATGGTATATGATACAATTGCAAATACCTCCTCCCAGTGGTCTTATCAAAATGCAAACAGTTCTTTGAAGATCTGGCTGGATACTGAAGAATGATCTCAATAAACTCATCACCCTGGGGCCTGTGGTTACACTACATGCATTCAGTACTAACTGACCGAGTTAGATGGTGGGAGAGAAACCAATGTCTTGTCTTTGAGGCAAAGCTGAAGGTGCTTCTCAGGAGATCAAAATCGTAACATAGAGTAAAAGTGTCAGGGCACTGTATTGTGTAGCTTCATCATTTATGCAGACATGTTGTCTAATTCTATACAGAATCACTAACAGAATGAGAACTCCACCTAGCACAGCAGAAGGCTGGATGAATGAATGAAAATGCACAGGACTTGCAGGAGAAGATCCATTGCCACAGAAAGGCAGGTAGTGCGTATCAGATACTGGCCATTTGACACTCTATATTTAAGATTTCTCCAGGGAAATCCTCTAATTAAAAAAGAACTATATTCCCTAAAATAAAATTTTCAAGTATTTCTCAGCACCTTTGTTAGTCTAGTGTTATGTTGTGGTAAAGTCAGAAGACTTGCCCAAAGCCATACAGAGAATGAAAAAGTCCTGACTGAACGTGTCCAGGTGCACTTTACAGTTGCCCCTTTTATGTAATGAATGGGGTTAATTAACTGTTTCTAAAAATACGTTAAACCTTTCCCCAGTAGTAAAAGCCAGGATACTCTTCTGGTCATGCAGCATTCCACCAAAGCCAGCAGGATCATACAGGAGTGGTGTGGCCAGCTTTCTGGCGCCTATCAGAGGATTATGACTTAAATAGGATCAGGGACTCAGTCTTTTGAGTCGGAGCACTGGTTACAAGAGATGATCATTTTTATGACTCTTACCAGGGGCAACCCATCTCCTCAAACCCAGCATCCTGCACATTAGCTTAACTCTGATAATCTTCTGGAGCTTTAGCAGATTCACAGGAAAGGGTGGACCTGGAAGGATTCCTGGAGGCTGTCAAGTAAGTATCCAGCATTTCAATTCCAATGAGCTCCAGTGCATCTTCTCTAAATCTGTTTCAAGTTGTTTTTTCGGGGTCAGTGGAACACAGTATAAATCCCGGCTCGCTCAAGTCCTTCAGGCAGAGAATTTGGGGAATACATATGGAAATACTTTTGTCTGGTGTTTTCTACTCTACACCCCTCCCAAACAGAACATACATTTGTGTTGCAGTATAAAAGGGAAAAACCTCCGAGCCTGGAGTAATGTATACAATTCAGTAATACATGAAACTCAAAGCCACACATTAATCACATTCATGTTTAACTTTCAGATTTAAAACCCTGCAGGTTGGCTGGCCTTTGTTCTGCTAAGTGGAAGGGGGCATTCCAGCCTCTCCGTGCAGAGTTCAAAAGCTGCCTCGGGTAACAAGTGCAATTGGCTTTATGGGCCTCATTGTATTCTTCCTCCGGGGCATGGTGAGAAGCTACTGCACAGGTTGGCCCCTTATCAGGCTGTTCAAAGGAAGAAAAGTTTGGATAGCAAAGGTTTGGCAGGTCACTGCGAGGGGCTGCTTGCAGGTTCAGGAGGCCAAGACTAGAAAAGTGATGATGCTGCAAGTCAGAATCCAGCTGCATTGGCAGGTCTGGGCAGGAGGAGCAAGTTATACAACAACCCCTCCTTTCCTCCCACCACCATCCAGTATCAAACCCCCTTGTTTTCATTAGTGTTAGCTCATTTGCAGATTTTTGTGAACAGCATTCATGTTGGAGTGCTTGTCTCTGATGTGCCCTTGTGTGTTGGATTATTATTAACTGTTCTCGGTGGTTACCTTTGTCCAGGATTCACTCACTCATCTGAGTGCTGCAGCTTCCTTGCCACAGGCTGTTCAGACCCCCATTCTCCCCTCCTCTTTCAGTCTACTCAAAATGCTGTTGCCGTATGCCTTTATCCTACCCTTTTCTCAGCCAGCCTGGCTTTCCAGGGCTCCACATAGGCAAATGAAGCCACAGGGAGCAAAGACTATTCTGCTGCCCTTTAGCAGCCTGCTGCCGTAGGAACCTGCCTGCTTGCTAATATCTATACTGGCCTTAGTTATAAACACCAGTGGGGAGCTGTGGCTAACCAGAGAATAAACTCATTTGCAGTGGCTGATTTGCATCAGGGTTATAGTCTTGGGTGATCCAATCATAGCAAGATGTGGCAGTAGTGATGGTTGTGCTGTGGCTGCAGATATGTTGGAATTAACTTCAGATGGACCAACTTGGGGGCTGGTAGCAGTCCAGTTGTGGCATTGTAGAGGTTAAGAAGGTAGCAAAATCCTCACCAGAAGCGTGGTAAGTGGCAATTAATCTACAATATTTTGGCCATCGGGTAGCTTAAAGTGCATCCACAGAGCTGTAATGACATGTCCTCCAGCTTCCAAATCCCACTGTGTCATCCCAGGTAAGACCTGAACTTAAGATGTTCTGTCTGAATGGGGGAAATGCAGTCAGCATCCCAAGAGTGCTTATAAACATCCCAGAAAACAGGATGTGGGACAGACTTTTTAGAAGAAAACACACCGTGTGACTTAGTGAGACTACCCATCACCAGCAAATGAGTCTGAACTTTGAAGTTAAATGGTCTAAATTCCAGAGAGTCCAAAGGTTTTACACACTGGAGTGAAATGCCAAATTCTGCAGGCATATCAGAGGTATAGTGTTGGATTAAGAGCTGTATATGTAGTGATGACCTCTTGCTGGTGGGTCATCCAAGAACATTTTCTGTGCTAAACTCAGCTTCTGATGGTGCAAATCATTAATAGCCATCAAAGTGATGGGACAGTTTGATCTTCTGAGGTCCTCTCCAAAACCGAAGCAGGAGGATAAAGAGGACTTTTAACAGGGGGTGGAATTCAAATGTCTGTTAAGATCAACTAGTAAATTCATCACTCTCACTTGCAAAATTGTGGGCTGACAAGCAAAGCCCACCACCCGACGAGAAAGACAGCGTGGTCTGAAAGACTTTCATATAGGATACAAATATAGAGGTGCAACAGAGGGCATAATTTTTCTCTGCTGTCAGCTGGAGAGAAAATATTTTATGCAACAACACTGAATTTAACTTGCAGTTATAAAGTATATATTGTTCTTGTAGGGCCACACTGGGGTTTCAATGAAGCAAATGGCAAAGCTCCCACTGACAGGATTTGGCCCTCAGCAGCTTCGGTTCCGGAAGTTATTCTGTTACGTATTATATGTAGAAAGAGGAAAGTTTCCAACCTATCAAGCTTTGATGCAAACAACTTTTCCTATTTATGTCAAAAGGATGAAGTGTGTCCTGTAAGCAGCATGCAAAAATTTCCAAAAGGCTGGGTTATTGAATAGTACCTTGGAGTTTTAGTGAGAGATCACACAAGTGACGTTCCAAACTTACTCCCTATGCTTCTGCGCTCTCCAAATATATCTGGCAAAATGTGGAGCAGGCTTTTCAAAGGCATTAAGCACCCTGCCCCCATTTTAAGGGCTGTGTTAACTTCAAATCAATAAAAACCCAGGTGTCTAACTTAGACAATCCCTGGTGTTTCATAGTTAAAGACTGCCATAAAGAGCAGTGTTAGTTAGGACATAGTGAAAGATCTCAGAGAAGTTCTGTTGACTTAAAAAGGAACAGGACTCAGCTCAGCTTCTATCTAAAGGGTTTGACACACAAGCAAGCATCTGTCAGCTGCCCAGTAATAACTTGCTGTTGGTATATTCTGACCCTGTGACAATCCCATTAAATGGAAAATAATTAGATTTAGTGTTTTTCTCTTTAACTCGTGGGAAAGCTACCCCATATTTGAAAAAAAAGGTCCCCCAGGGATATGAGTGTGTGTGTGGACTGAGAGAAGCTGGTGTGTGATAGCTTGTTACATTGCAATCACTCATTTCTGCGTCAAAGCTCTGTGATACAGCAATTTCCATTTTTCGTGACTTCTCTTGTCTTTTCTGCTGCTTCCTTTCAATTGCCATTTTCCCTAACAGCAAGGAGGATAGATTTGTCTCATGGCATTCGTAAGCCAATACTGAAAGTGTAAGTTTGATGCCCGTATACCTTTTCTTGTTTCTGTTTTCCTGACTGATGGAGATAAGCTGTATCCCATTGCCCTAAGGGAACAAGACCCACGGTGGTGGTTCGCTGCTGGTTCTCTCAGCTTAGAATTCTAACACGATGCAAACTGCCGCTTTTGTTTACATCTATAAGGGTTAGATGGATGCTCACTCAGCCACTGGAGGCTCCTGTCCTTTAAGGTGGGTTATAGCTGGAAGATGTCTTTATGATCAGCCAAACTGATCCAACTTCTGAAAACCTGGCAGGCACTCTCTGGTTCAGACTGTGGAAAATATTCATGCACAAATGGTGGGAACACCCAGTTCTTTCATATCTCTTTTGTTTATATCATTTATTCATGTAAGGAAGGTGTCCAGTTTGAAGTGACACCTGTGCAAAAAAGTTATGTTTGTGATGTTGCAGAAGCTGTGGTGGCTCCTGAGCAAGCCCAGGAGGGATAAAGTGTTTCCAGAAGCCTGGGAAGAGCAGAGGTGGCTGGAATGCCTATGGAGAGAAAGGACTGGGTCTCTCTGCCTCCGGTGCTGGACATTGGAGTGCCTACTAAATCTTCCAGCGATAGAGTGGGACCTGCTGGTGGTGCTGCACGTCTTTTGTCTCTCACAAAGCCTAGTTAGGTGTCAGAGGTTCTCTGTGGAGAACCACCTGTCTGGTGAGATCCACGGCAAGCTCACACGGCATGGACCTGTATTCAGGGTGGCTGAAGACACCATCCACTGTGAGCATTAGCTCTCTATGCTGGCAGTAACTAGCTGTTGGATGAAAAGGCAGCAGGAGCTGGCACATTTGGTTCAAAGTTTATAATTAGTGGACTGTGAAAAGGAGTACAGTTCCTATCACACAAAGGGAAAACTCAGAAAAGAACATTTTTTCGGTCCAAGGTGTGGGAAAATGAAACTCCTATGACATTCTAGAGGAGAAACCAATGGCTCTTTGCTTTACAGCAAGACAGAGGTGACTTATACCTTCCAGAAAGCTGTGTAGGACCTTGCTTGGGTCAGGCTCAGCTCCCTGGCTTCATGACAGTGCTCTGGCAGAGCAGAAGATTGGTTCCAATATCCCAGATTGTTAAAAATATAGTTAGGAATACTCTTTGAGAGAGCCTGAAGTTAATGTGAGGCAACAGGTTATATCTAAAAGGACTTTTTCTTACAAAGCAGTGTCTGATGAAAGACTTGCAGTCTCTCTTCAGTTCATATGGTAGCAAAAAAATATTCTAGCCACACTGCAGGCAGCCAGATAGTTCATAAAAAGATTCAGTAACTTAACATGATCTTGCTTGTATAGAACTTGCTGTTCTTTGATGCAACTAACTCAATCCAGGAGGGCTTTAAAAGGAGAGAAATAAAGTGTTTCTAATTAAAAATTTGAAAAAAGTTTTCAAGAAAAAAAACCCCACAGAAGAACATCAATTGTAGAATTATTTAATTTAAAAAGTTTCCTAATTCTCCCCATGTTTCAACATGAAAGGTGGATCTGTGGCCAGCTTGTTAAGTGGAATCACTTGGCTACTGGCCCACACACATGGGTAGCAAGCCAATTTCTGCCCTACCTCCTCACTCCACTGCTGATGTGCTGCAGGAGTGGCAGGAGGAGACAGATGGATGTGAACAGGAACACTGCAAAATTGGCAGAGTCAGCAGTTGATTGGATGCCATTTTTACAGCTGTTGGATGTTTGAGTTTGGGAAAGGAAAGCCAGCTCGTGATTTTAAGACAAGGATAATTCCAGTCCTTTAGTGCCTCGATAGGGGAGTGATCGGGAGTGACAAAGTCTTTGAGATTTTGCAACTTGTGTGCATGCTTCTCCTTGTCAACTTCTTAAGGTGACAAATTAGGAGAAAGGCTTTTTTTGTTGTTAAATCTTTGAGGGGAAAAGCATGTATGATATTTCTTAAGTAGGTTTAGGTCAGGGCAAAACTTACTTGATCTCAAGTTTCACTGCAATTTCGATCATTCTCTCTGGCATCTGGTGCCCATTTATAAGGTACAAAATAAGGAATCACTTAAAAGCATGCGCAAGCAAATGTGAAATTTGTGCTAAAACAATGCACTTGGGGATTTTAATACAATAATTGACCCCTTCCTTGTTTGTCTGTCTAATGCTCACTTTGTTCTCTCTAGATCTCACAAGATATTGAATTTACTGGCTAGAGAAGGGCTGCAGACTAGAGAAAACAGAAAAATTTGCTGAGAAAGCAGAAGAAGAGGTTAGTGGAAAAATCTTGTTTTCTCTGGGCAAGTAGTACTTATTCCCCTTGTGATCAACACCAGATACTCTCCGGCAATGGTTTCTTGTTTTTCACTCCACCCTGAAAGAGTTCTAACCAGAACTGTTGTGTTTTACTGGTTTTACAGATTTGATAAAAAAATTCTGAGAGCCATACAATCCATTTGAGATAACAGCAGATCAGTACTGAAAACCTTCCACCTCACAAATTCCCAGCTACCAAAGAGATTTACAGACAGTGGTGACAGCCCTAAGCTCTCTTGCTCTTGTTCTGCACGTTTGTCATGCTGGAGGGTTTTTTTTTGCAGGTAGATCTTACATTTGTAACGGAAAAGAAAGCTGGTGAGTGTTTTGTGGATGGCAGGCTGGGAGGGAGAAACGATGTGCATCTGACTTCTGGGTGAATCGTTGAACAACAGAACAAGTGGTCAGTACTGCAAAACACCTGTGCTTTGCTGTGACATGGGTACTGTGAAACCTGCATGCTGCCATCACGCTTTGAAGTGCTTGTTCTTTGGACCAAAGTATGTAACTCTTTCTGGAAACAAAGAATTTAGTGCTCCCTACGTGTCTGGTCCCATACCTCAGCGCCGGGAGAGAGTTGCTGGTGCACTTCACTGAACTGTTCTGAAAGTGGAAACAGGGGCAAGAGCCACAATTTCAGTAGCATCTTTTCCATGGTGTCTCCTTGTCTGCGTCCGTTGCTTGTGTCCAGTCATCCCAGCCTTTTCCAAACAGATCTCCCCGTTCTGAGTGAGACTACTTCAATCAATGAATGCAAAGATTTCAGTATTTCCTATTCTAGCTCTTGGACTAATGCTTAGGTCTCTGGCCTCTGATTTAGTTCTTGCTTCTCAGATGCCAAGCAGCTATTTGGATCCTGTAACCAGGCTTTCTTTATGCTGGCAGAACAAGTTACCAGCATGGCCTCATTCCTATCAGTAAGCATGCTTTATATAGCCTCTTTGTTTCTCAGCCTGTTAGTTTTACCTGTCCCCAGGAGCAAGTGTTCAGCAGAGGAAGGATTGCACAGCCAGGCCCCGATGCAGGACATCCATTTGTCTGGCTTGGAAATCCCGAGTTTTGAGGTCTGATAATTAAGTGTTTCATTAAGCCTGACGCTGCGGTGGAGCCTGGAAAAATATGTGCTGTGTGTTAGAGCACTTTCACATGCCGGGGCACAGGCCTCTCTGCTAGAAACAGCCACTGGGGGAGAGTTGCGGCGGATAAAATCTTTGTCTGAAAGGATCCAGCGGGTCTTCGAGTGAGGAAGAGGTGCAGCTGACGGCAGCATGTCCCAGCGACAGGCTGAGCCGCGCACACGCTGCACCACCTGCGGCCTCTTCCTCAGGAGCCTCCCGGGTGGAAGCAGAACGGGCCGAGAAGAGAAGAGCTGTCCTTGGGGGAGGAGGAGACAGAGGAGGATATTGAGGAGGGCCAGAAAGTCCCGGGGAGCTGGAAGACTGTCAGAAGGGAGAGACACGACTGGAAGGGTCCCAAAGATATTAAATGTGGGGGAGGAGATTTTCTCTGCATCTTTAGATGAACTGGAAGGCATTTGAGCATGGCTGGTTCCCTGTCAGCTCCTTATCACCATATTCAGGCATCTCTCCAGGGCCTAGCAGGAAAAAGAGGTTTCTCGATGAATCGTTTGCACTGAGTAGTTCTGCTGCAGACACCATAGGTGCAAGGCACTCTTTGGTCCCGCAGTTTGATGCAGCTATACTGATCTACATCACATCTCCACTCAAAATCACTTTTGTCCTGAGAGAGACGCTGCTCATCATGATCAAAACGGTCTTATTTTAGAAAGAACAAAATGAGAATTAAGTGGCAAACGGTTCCAGTAAAGGGAGCTAAATCTTAGAAAAAGACTGATGCTCACAGACTGTCTCACTGCTGTCAGGTTGTGCTGTAGTCAGTCATGTCAGCATTGCATTGGCCAGTCTGATTTTCCCAAGTGCCAGCTTGGTTTATGGGTTGTACTTGTACAAGAAAGAAAAACCTTGTATGATGCTGAGAACTCCCTGTTTGGGTGCCTGTGCATGGACAGATGATGTATACAGTCACAGTTGGATAAAGGGTATTTTGCGGTTGGAAGAAAACACTATGTAGCATTTCTTTTACACCAGTGGGAATGACCTGTGGTCTCTGCTTTTCTATTCAGCCTGCTGTTTATTGCTCACAAACAATGGAAATAGCTCACATTTAAAGTGTTTGCTGATCTTAAAACCAAGACCCAATCAAAAAGGAACTCTTTGAAAGAAGTTTTCAGCAATAATTTACTTCACTATAATATGAACAAGCTTGAACTGAAACTTTTATGACCTATGACTTATCAGATTTTTCTTCACAGACCTTACCCTTTAGCACATTTTTCATGATAATACAAGCCAATCTGTTTATTATTTTCAATTTTAAAAAGTAAAAAAGTATTGCATCCTCATGAAAATTGCTTCATTGTTGGGCTGTTTGAGTGGTCAGTGTAATATATCATTGTTTGATCTGGCAGAACCATCTATTTATAAGCTAGTATGTGTCAAACTATTTTTTTGGCAAAACCGGGAAGACACCTGGTTTAGTTTAGATTCCTCACTATGTAATTCCAAACATCGCTCAGTCCTCTTGGATTGAAAACGCAGGCTAGGATCCAGACTTAAGAGTGCTGCTGTCATTCACAAGATGCTCAAGGGCCTCTGCTCTCAAGGTTCATGAGATCATAAATTCTTTTTTAATTTTTCTTTTTTCGTAGTTCAAGTCTAGGCACAAACCCAGAGAAGGGTACATATTACATGTAAGTGAGGCGCAGTCGGTCCCATTCACTGTTTCGGAGAGAGTTGCCTGTATTGACCAACAGAGGTAGCAGCAAGGCAGTTTATGAAAGTTTGCTGATGAGATCAAGAGGAGTGGGTCACCTTTGCTGAGCTGTCATAAAACTTGGGAAGACAGCGCCATGTTTGGGAATAGGAATTAGAAACATTGTATTTCTGCAGTTAAGTAACTTTAAGGGAGCTGGTGATTGACTTGCTGTTGAAAGGCACTATTCAGTAACAGTGCAATAATGCCTTTACAGAGGTGTCTTTGTAGTTTACTAGTTCCCTTTTGTTAGAGCTGATATATGACATACTATATCAGTACTATATTTTAATACAGTTCCCCTTTTGAGTCGGCTAGATTATGCTGTTAGACAAGATTCAGGATGTACATGTCGCTGTTGCTTGGTTGTAAAGTTCAAGAGCTTATATTGATGGATTCATATTAATTCCAACTATAATTGTTTACAGGTCTCATAAAGGGAACTGGGATCATCCTTGTCAAGTGATTGGTATGATGAGAGTTGTAGTATGCAATACTGTGTGCGTGTTTAGCACTTACATAAATGTAGTAGTAAAGATGAGCAACAAGACAAGGTGAGAGCGAAAGAAAGAGAGGAGGATGAGCTAGGAAGAAGAAAGGTGTAGATCCTGACCATATGTTGTGTTCCTGGTTAAACCAGTGAACCTGGTCCTTTCTGTCCAATAATATCATACCATTGCATCATTACCATGTTCAGCCTTTGCAGGCTTTGTTTTTCCTCTGTGGTGGATCTTCTCTCTTCTAACCGAGAAAGAGCCCTTTGCAAGGAGCTGGCCAGTTGTCTAAATAGGTCCAACCCCTCTTGATTATTTTCTCTTCATCCTCCTGGTGAGGGAGATAGGTGGTCTGGAAAACAGAGTCCAAGTGAAATGGTTCATGCACAGAGCAGCTATGCTTTGAGGCCAACTTATTTTTCATCATTTATCTTGTAAGGTAAGCCAATGCAGTAGTTTAAGACAAATTTATTTTAAGCCTTAAAGGGCAAAGGACTTGTATATTTAACCACAGACTTAAGTACACTGAAATCAGCAATGACTGTTACCTCAGTGACCTCCTATCTCCTACTAAGCAAAGTCCTTCTGTTTCTGCAGCCCATGTTTAGACACTCCTCGGTAATACAACCTTGACAGTGCTGTGGGAAGACGATTTCTTGGTTGTGAGTGAATGAGTGGTTATTAGTGGCAGCTGAACACTTATCAATGTAGTGAGCAACACTCTGTCGCCATTTCTGACGTGTGTTAGGTACTCAGTTGTGCACTGAATGAAGAGTTAGGCACCCGAGATGAGGATTGACATCAGCCATCTTGCTGAGAGGGCTGTGAAAGGCTGCCAAGAGAAATATCAAAGAGAAGAGGGTGTCTGAAATATTTCCCTTCATGTTACTTCAGGTTACTCGAAGTACCTGTGGGCTGGATTCAACCAACTTTATGAGCCTGTGCTTAACAGCCCAAAGCGGTCTCGTGCGCGGTGGTGCTGCGTTGCTCCATTGGACAGGCTTTCCGTTAAAATACGGCCAGGTGGGGTCACAGTAGTGACAGCCTTCTCTATAACAGACCTCAACTTACAACACTTGGTGAAGTGGAAGAGATATGCTTTAGACCTTCTTTAGCCCAGAGTGTTTCTGGTCCGCCTCTTCCCATTTCATACTGGAAGATAACTTGGGATGAGGGAAGGGGATTCTCCAGCTTTCCCGTTGAGCTGCTGAGGCCAGAGGGAGCATTACTCTAGCCACAGAAGATATTCCCTTGTTTTCCAGTGGTCCCTGTTCTTAAAACTGTACATATTTCACTGGTTGGCTCTTCAATGTAAAATTCAGAAACTGTCTAGTTACATGGGATTTGTGTCTTATCTTCTTGGATTCTGATATGTGAAATCCATCCAGCTTGCACTGTAGGTACCTAAATGGTTTGCTGGATCTGGCCCTAAATATTTCTTCCGCTCAAAATATGAAGTGTCATCTTCCTATTAATGGAGCATCTTCTCTGATAAGGCCATTCCTTTTCTTACTTGTCTGATACCAATTCCAGGCTACTTAAATGAATGGGAGTTACATGGAAATGCATGACAAATACCTTCATTTAAAACCAGGCAGTAATTGTGCCAGCCCAGTCTCTGATGGTTTCTGCGTCTGAAAAGTTAGACAAGCTAAGAACCTAGAGAAGGTAAAAAAAAATATTAATATCAGGAGTCAGTAAAGGGGCTACATTTTCTGCTTTTGCATTAGAGATTCTTTCCTGTAACTCTTGCAGAAGCAGTGGGACAGACTATCCCCCACTATATCATTTATTTGAGCATATATTGGATTTGAGTTATTATCCAGTGAGAGGAAGCAGGATGTTGTGGATTGGAAGCATTTCATACTGACTCTGTGTGGACTGAGAATTTGGTCCTGGAGACAGTGAGACATTTTCATTTTTGTTTTTCCTATGTTAGTAGATCATCGTAGAAGCAGCACTTTCCAGCTTCTTCAAAAATAAGAAAAATTGTGAACATCTTTCACAGCTTTTAAATGTAATATTTAACTTTTAAACAGTTCTATCTCTGTGTCCAGAGCGTGGGACAATTACAGACTTTAGTAGATTAACATTCCTTAATAAATGTGAACACCTTGAGCTATTTTCTTAGACCATTACTAGCCTGTCCTTGAAGGACGTGAATGTCCTTCCGCTTCCTGTAGGGGATGGCATTTATTTCTTGTTTTGCTGGTTTTCAGGATCCCAAGATCTTTTATTATCTGAACCTTGGGTTTTTGAAACACTGTGTCACCTTTACTGCTGTAGGGCTTTGTTGAAAACTTAGTATTTCTTGGACACAATGTGCTGGCATTTACCCAACAGTTAGAGAGCAGAGATTCATAGTAATAGGAATATGACTCAAAGTACTTGCATCAGGCTTAATAATGTCTTTTTACCCTGCAGTCAATTACACATCTTTGTTCTGCTCCCTTAATACTTCTGACTTCTCTGCTTCCTATTGTACCTATTCATTACAATTAATGAGCTCAGTCTTATATTTGTCCTTAATATCATAAGGGTAAAGAGGATGCAGGCCGTTGGAACAACTAAATGATTTTGTCTTCCGTATGCAATATGGAGTCCCAACATGGGATCCTTGCTGCTCTTGAATGCTTGTTAGCTGAGCCCTGACAATGAACGCTACTTCCAGTTCTGTACATATTACAGTAAAAAGTATGGCCTGTTCCCGTGGTGGAGGCATAGATTTGTTTTATGAGTGTGTTACACAAAACACCACAAGCAAGTAGATTCTGATTTTTATTTGGTGGTAATCTTGATCAATAGCAGCTAAATCATTTACAGAAGAAAAATAAATGGGAAGAAAATTTCACATTTATATTCCAGCTGTGCAAAGGGATCTTGGGTTTTCCCCCGTCCTCTCCTCCCAGAGCTTGTCAGCAGTAGGAATTCATAGTAATAAAAGCCAGACTTATTTCCAATGCAGGTGTTTCTAGAGTGATTGTAATCTTTCTGATTAACTGCATCTCCAAGAGATCTCATCATTACAAGCAAAGCAGAAGTTATGAAGGAAGGTGCCCCTAAAGCAGTGAACTGGCAGTTAAAATAATATTATAGGCTCTGAGACATAGGATTGCATGGGGAGTTTGGAGATACAGTAAAGATGGGTCTGAAGATGACATTATGCCACCAAAATCTTTGAAGCCTGCAGCAGTATAATGGACTGGCAGAGGCAAAGGAACCCAATGCGATTAGGTAGTGCTGAAATCCAGCTTTTGGAGATTAAGCTGCATTACTAAGATCAGGGGCCCTTATCAAACTCAGTCCCAGCAGACTGCCCTAAGTCATCTGCCCTAAGTCATCAAGGAAATGTCTGCAGAAAAGTAAAGTGCTGATCTTGTGAAAATAGCATTTTACTGCTTGTGAAAGTCCCTACGACGACAGCCTTGGAGACTGGGGTCTGGTTTCCTCACGCAGAGCAGCAACATACGGTTTGGTACATTACAAACTGAGTGGTCTCACGCTGTATTTGGAACAACAAGATTTAATTGAGATGGAAATTGATTAACAGTTGCTAATCAAGGCCACATTTCTTCTAGCCTCTCAGTTGGGGCATGTGAAACATTTGCGAATGGTTGTCATTCCAAGCTGAAGTTTTAGTGAGAGCAGGATAAATTTACACAATGTATATGTATATGCCATAACTTGCCTGGAGGTTTTCATAGTCTTTATGGCCACAGTCCGAGTAGAGCTGTCACAAAAGGGTAGTACTGTGAGAGGTGAAGTGCACCTCAGCTTCCTAATGGCAACACTATCCCCTTCTGCTCACCCTTGCTGCTGCTGGCAGGTCTTATTCCAGATCTTTCTTGGTTGCCGGGACTGAGATCTCTTTCCCCTAATGCTCATCACTACTCTGAGCCCTCCAGTTATAACAGGATATTGTCCCTACAGCAACCTTTTGAGGTGAGAAGTTATCTCCATACAGTCAGATGCAAAAATAGGTGATTATCCAGGAAGTGTCAGGGTTTGAACTCTCAAGTGCTGGTCCAAAACCCTGTTTTGGAGATAATCCATCCTGCGTCTTGCTTTGTGGTGTAAAACCAGCTGACACATGCATGTGTGGCACAAACAATTAAACTGTCCCTTCTTAACTAGAGGCACGACGGTCCTTTGGTTTTCCTGTCATTACTTGTAGAGAGACAAATTAAACGAATGCTTCAGTGTCATACCGTCGTGACCTAAAGTCAAAAGGCTGTCTAAGTTGTTACTGGAGGAGATCCAGTTGCAGAAAGAAAAATTCTTGTGAAATCAGCTAGAGAAAGTTGACTGAAATATGTCTGAAGAGACAGATTGTTCAGCCATCTATGCAGCTGGCTCAATGGAGGAAACAGTTATTCCTGGGTAATTGGAAGCAACTATGTATGTATGTATAAAAAAACATATAAAAATATATATTGGACAATCTTTCTAGTTGTCACCATTTCTCTGAGTGAGAAGTCTGAAATCCAAGGGTAGTAGGGGGAGAACTCAAACCTAGAAATTCAGTGTCGGTACCCTCCCACCTCACCTCCCCCAATAATCCCCTATTTCGTCGTAGGAGTACATGGCTCTGGATATTGCTGAGCAGTTGTTCTGTGTGGTGGGAGATGGTGTTTCACATACACTAACCAGCTGTCCCCATTCTGTCCTGCTTTAACAAGCCATACCAGATTTCCTTTGCTTCATCATATATCGTGAAACAGGGAAAGCCATTTGGTTTAGTGAACCCGGTTGCTAAATCAATAGCTAAATATCAATGCAGAACCACGGCATGTACTTGTTAGCAAAACATTTCAAATGCCCCATTCTGCATTAATTTGCATTCTCGGACTTGGCAGCAGCACCAAATTTTATATTTGTTTTGGGATACCACAAGAAGAAAATCTGTTCCCTTTGAAGCATTTACCCTTCCCTGCCAATCTGTCTCTGTTGGGCTAACAGCAGGACACAGCGGCTTGGGACCTGGCCTTTCTAATGGTAACTGAAGGGTTAAACTGAGTCCCAAGCACTTGTTCTTCCAACATACCCTGCACTCCTCACCCTCCAGGATTTATGGTCATCTAGTCACATGTTAAAAAGATTATTGGAAAAATATGTAAATGAAAGTTAATAAGTGTAGCGGAGTGGTGTAAAAGCAGACTTATTAGCAACAGGATGCAAGGCTCTGCACATGCTACATTTCTGTTGCTGGAAACATCATCAAAGAGCTTTCCAAGGCTGCAAGGCCCAGATGGATTTTACATCTTTATGCACCAGCCCTGAGCCAAAGCTGAATTCACAGGTGAAGTTGACACCATAGCATGTGGGAAGGTGCCTGGTTTGCATGTCTGTCCCTCACCCGGGCTGCAGTTCTGGCTCCCAGGAGAAGTGGAGGTCTCCTCAGAAAAGTGGTTTTGGGGAGAACTTTGCTAAAAATAATAATAAAAAAAATGCTGCAAAGGACAACTTTGCTTCTGCATTGGGAATTTAATGAGGCTTTGGCCTTTGGGCTGAAAATACACATCACAGCTATTCCCTTTCCAGGCCCATTGGAGCTTTTTTTCCTCTAGAGGCTACATGTCTTTTTGCCAGCAGCCCACAGGGTAGTGCTTTAACCTTGTTCTTTTCTCCCATTGCTGGCAAAGAAGTTTTAGACTTAAATAGCAAAACACCAGTGCCACAAAACACATCTGCTTTCAGCACCCACATGGCTTATGGCTAGGATTTCTGTGGCAGCTAGAAGCAGTGGCAACCAGTCTGGGCAACAGGACACTGAGCAGAAACCCATTTTCCCCAGGGTATCTGCCTTCCCTGATGCAGGGTCTGCTCTCCTGAGAGAGAATCCTCCTGCTATGTAACTGATGGATAGATTTCACACACCCAATACCCTATGGGGAGAGCCAGAGCCAGGTCTGTGGCTATACTCAAGTTTTTGGGAAAAGGTCTCGATTGCAAAATTTGGGAATTAATATTATTTAAGTATCAAACAGTTAGGTATACTTGAACTATACTCTGCAGAGCCCCTCTTGAATTCCATGACAGAGGCTGTCAGCGTACCAGGCTGGATCCCATTCTGTAGCCTAGAGATGTAGCCAGAGTCCCCACTAAGTTCCCTGTCTGTAATGGCATTTGCTCTCTGATTGCCCAAACACCACTGATCTCTTTTTGCATCACAGGCAGAGCGTTTGGGGCTGCTGCAACAGTCAGCTCTGCACTGCTCTCTGTCTGCTGGGAAGACAACGCAGTGCACCAGCGGGCCCGGTGCCCAGATCCATGCTGTGCATGCGCGGGCCAGGGATTCTGCTGTACACATTCGTCCACTTGATCGGGAACCAGATGGGCGTGTTCAAGTCACCTTAAATCTGGTCTTTGGAAACCTCAAACTGAGACAGCCTTTAAAAAAATAAGCCCTCAAACAATAACAACAAAACCAGCATGTGACTAAAAGCTGGAATGAGGCACTGCCAGGATTTCTCTTGGCAACCCGTCATTCTAAGAATCTGCTTCTTGCCACACTTGTGCAAGGCACATTATTGAACATTTCCTGACTATTTGCCCAGGATGCTATAAATGCTGTCCAAATAGCAGGGTCTTGCCTGCCGCTTTGATACATCTGGCTAAATTGCATTAAGCAGCACGCCAGAGGCTGATGGAGTCCCCACAGGACGTGCTCCGTCTGTCAGGCTCTCCAAAGAGCCCGGGTGATGAATGATAGCACTAACATTAAACAGCTTGCCTGTGATGTTTTTCAAGTGTCCCTCCCCAACAGCTCGCCCGCTGCCCTGTCTTCTAGGAGATAACCCAGCACAACAGAACATTACCTCATTAAGAAAGCTAGCTCTAATTAAAAACAGACAGGGCATCACCTCCTTTATATTAGCTTGAAGGGTCCACCCTGCCATTTAAATTCTTCTTTGGAAGATTAATGCCCATACACATTGTGAAGAGTGATGTTCTTAGAAGTAGTCAGTTTGGAGCAAATGTTACATGTGATGAAAGTGAGCATCAACAATAAAAATGGTAATCACAGGGCCTTCAGATGTTCATGCCATACTCTGGAGGGGGTATGTGTATGTGGGGGGTGTGTGTCAGAGAAATCTCTCCATCCCTAGCTTAGAATCAATGGAGAGACATGATTTTGTCCAAACCCCATGTTAATATCATCTAGACATATTGTTTAGGCCCAAGTTCTGTATCCCTACAATATACCCATCTGTACCCAAAGAAACAGCATACCAGCTGAGTAATACCAAGAACAATTCACAGGACACCTATCGCAGAGCCTTCTACAAACATCCTGTCACATCAACTCCTTTGTTCTTCCCATTACTCTGGGTTTCAGGGTAAAGAAAGGCCAGGTAAGAGATGGATTTGGCTGGCCCCTGAATGGATGGAAAGGAAAGGGGAAAATGAATCATATCCATGAACTCACCGCTCAGTTTTCATGGCACTCAGGTTTTTCTTCCCTGATGACTCTCTGGTTTATTTTAAACCAAAGGTTTTAAGTTCAAAAATGACTTAATTTGGAATAATTTGAAGTGAGCCAGTAGCATCACTTAAGTCACTTACTACTTATTTTGCCTTTTATTCCTACAGAACATTTGGCGCAGAGCACTACCATGATTTGTGCAGAATTCTCATTGCAGGAGCGGCCTGACACAATGGAAGAACTTTTTACTTCAGGATTTTACTGCCACCACCTGACTGACAAATCTAAGGCCCCCAGGTGATGAGCTCTGCCCGTGACAGCAGCACAGGCTTCAGCGAGCCCATTCCACGCTGCCCTTCAGGTATGCCAATACAAGCAGTTGTGTTGTCTGCTGGTGAAACAAAGTCTGTTTTTTTCATGTGGATCAGTTTTCTGGGATGGTTTGTCCCCCCGCCACCCCCAGCAGTGGTACTGGCCTAAGTCCGGCAGGTGAGATAAAGTGAAAAAAAAAAAACCAACCACCCCAGAAGCAGCAATAAGTATAACCTGCATCTAATCTGTGGGGCACTGTTTTCAGCAGGGCAGTAAAAGGAGAATAACTTTCCTACAGTCTTGGCTGTTCACATCTAACTTCAGAGCACCAGAGCTCCAAGTTCAACCTTTATTATTGATAGCCTGCTTAAGAGCCCCTTGTTTGGATGGTGTGTTCAGTTCATATTAAACTGGTCAGTAGCCAAGATATAAGAGTACCTATGGATTCACATTTCTTTCAGGGAGCCCAGAGGTCCAGAAGAATTATGGTTATATCCAATATGCTGACAATAGCCTATTTTAAGAATATGTACTAACCTTATCAGGTGCTGTCTGCTCGACTGAATGGGAGTTTCCCAGTTACTCAAATCACAATTATCTTAAGTTATGGTGATTTGTGTACTAAACAGCCTTTTTTTTTTTTCATTGATAAGACAAGCCTTGAAGCCATTAAAAGCTTGCTTAGCAGCCCGCTATACCGGAAAACCTTTTCAACACAAAAGATGTGTTTTAAGTTGTCAAGCATCATGTAAACAGTCAAATGCAGTTGTCTCTGGGTGGAAAAGCTGAAGAGGTTTGTTTGGGGAAGGAAAGCATGACAGAAGAAAAATATGTGTTTAGATATCTATAGATACAGCCTAGACTTTACAGTTCGCAGTGCGTCATTTTGGTACAGACTTTTACTGAGCCGCCTTCCATATCCTTCTCCCATTTCAGATATCCTTTGAAGCAACTCCTCCAAAAGACTTAACTAGACTTAGTCTGTATCCTGAAGAAAAGGCTGTCTGAAATGCAGATGGCATTGGCAATAATTTCAGGTCATGGTGCCGCCTGCACTTTGGCAATATTTTGTGAAGAGTGCTAAACAAAAAACATAGTTGGTCAAGGTGGGGCCACATTGCTGCTTAATTAGCTGGTCTCTTGGACAAAACATCTAGATCCACTCAGTATAATCTGTACGTTCATCACACATTTAGTGGAAATAGGTATCCTGGAAGAAGGCTACTCATCTGCTGTGCATGTCTTTCCTTAGCAAATGTTTGGCTCAGAACCTAAGCAAGGGAATTGAGGTTTAAAACTGAAACACTAGACTTAATGCTCACCTTAATGTGCATGTAGGGACCTAAGAATGGATTTCATGGGGAAGAGCCAGTTTGGATCCTTGCCCAAATCTTAGTCCCCAGTGTCAAGGCTCAAGAATGATCAGGTGCAATCAAAAAAAAAAAAAAAAAAGGTTTCTTATTTCTGAGTTCTCCAGTTTCTGGTTCCTGCCAGTGTTCAGAGTGAGATTGTCAAGTACTCCAAGAACATCTGTTTTCCAGCAAGACCCAAAGTATCGGGAAGATGTGGAAGTGTACCAAGAAAACCTGTTATCAGGAGATCATCAGTCTAGTTATAGAAGGTCATCTGGAGAGGGCAGGAAGCCTTAGCAAAACTGGCAGACTTTTGAGGTGCTTCTGTCGGTAATTATTTCACTGTCAGCACAATTTCACTGGATTCTCAGAACCATAATTGACCTTTCAGCTCCACATGGACTCCTACCCCTCCATTTATGGTGGTGTTCAGACTTGCAGACAAATTCTTTTAATTCATTAAGCATTCTCCCTGTTGTGAATATGATCTGGAACTCTTCATGATGCTTTGAAGTGTTACAG
The DNA here is from genome assembly GCF_000690835.1 of Fulmarus glacialis. NCBI lineage: Eukaryota > Metazoa > Chordata > Aves > Procellariiformes > Procellariidae > Fulmarus > Fulmarus glacialis. The sequence goes on along the minus strand of NW_009199707.1, from coordinate 107,232 downwards.
GTTTAAAAAACAAAACAAACCTGGCAATAAATGACTTTTTCAGTTTGCTTTTGAATAATCTGCAATAGTCATAAAATCAAAGAGGAAATAATAAAATCCAATATTCACACGTGTTAATAACAAAGTGGAAATGGCTTTTAAAAACTCTCAACCTGAGTCTGTGCTGCATCCTTGGTAGTTCCTTAAGGGATCCCTTAAGGGATATAAGTGGCAAAAGTTCTGGTAGAGCAGAGTAGACTTCTCTGCTTCAGTGGTAAGACCCACACCTCCATCCTAAAACTGACTAGTTCCATATTCTCACCCTCACTTGCACACAAGGAAATAACTACAAATTAAACTGCTTGCAGCTGTGGAAATTGCTAAAGGAGAGGGTAGAACTTGCTGATCTCAGAGTGTTCAAGCAGATCAGTTTATATGGCACTACAAGTATCACATGTTACACGTCTGTCCCTCAGAAATATGCGCATCTAGTTTCCAAATTCACCTTGGGTTACTAGTAAACTGTTGCTCTTCTCTTCCATTCTGCCCATCATAACCTTTGTAGCCATGATTCAACAATTCTTAAAACATCCTACTTTCTTCCTTCCCAGAACTGGGTCATCTTCCACCATTCTACTGTTTTACGTGCCAAAATTTGATGAAAACTTTTGATCAAGACATTGTTTCTTCTTTGCTTCATCAATTCCTCTAGTAGATAAAGTCACTTTTTTTCTCAGTAACTTAATACAGTACCAAAGGACATTCCTTCAATGTACCATTTTCCAAGCTGATTGCTTGCAACTCTGCTCAGTTAGTGGCACACTTGCCCCAGAGCACTTACAGCATAAGTAGTCTGTAACTCCTGAATTCTGACTCTGTTTAGATTTAGTGTAAGGGATTGGATCATTTGACTGTTCTCCCCTCAGGGAAGGCTGGCATGTGGTTCTGCATATACGGCACACTTAAAGGTTGTGGAGTCTTCTACAGTTAACTCAGACCCTACTTTCATTTTCAGATAACTGTGCAGTAGTAGACTCCATAAACTGTCCCAACACCATACAATGGATTTGCAATCTCAAAACAGCTTTCAGAAGGCTGGGGCAGCCACAGCTCAGGAGTACCTTACCTGCAGACTACCTTCCTGCTGAAAATCACATTACAAGGTCATCTTATTATAGTAGTCTTCAAGAAGCTAGCATAGTACCTCAGCATTTCCTTGCTGTGCACAAGGGGGTGTGATGAGAAGTAGGAGGGTGAAACAAAGCAAATGTTGGCTGACAAATGTTTTGTGACAGCAGGACAAGGAGGATGCACTATTCTACAAAGAGGAGTCTAGCAAGTCATGGCAGGTGGTAGGTCATCTCATTTAGATCTGTCCTAACAAACGCAGATGTTGGGTATATCTAACTTTCTAATGCACCAGGAGACAGTGTTTTTATAGCCCTAGTTACTTCACTCATCAAGGTAATTGGCTGCAGCTGAAAACAGCTACACTCCCTCATGCCTGCCTCTTGGCAGACAAAACAGACACCTGCACTAACTAACCAGATTGGTGGGTTTTTTTGTGTGTTTTGTTTGTTTTTTTTTTAAATACTTCTGTTAATACATTAGGCTGCTAAGCAAGATACAAACTTTTAGGAATTCTGTATTAGCAAGACCTCCAGAAGTTCTGTTTCTCTGTAAGTGAGTAAACTCTCACCTAAGCCTCTGGCACCTTGGGGCAGAGCCTGTCACATTTGATGGGAGCATATGAACACCCATGCCTTGGTCTGCAACGCTGCATGAAGATGTGTCAGTTACTTCAGGGCTGCCTGCACCTGACAGGCAAACTCCTGTACTTCTACATTACACTAGTGCAGAAACTGTTCCACCCCACTTAAGAAGGCTTGCTTGAATGTAGTCAAATATTTGTGTTAACTTCTTTTATTGCAAGCTGAGGCCTTTAAATAACATAAGACTTGCAAACAGAGCTGAGCAGAGAACGTTTCTCTCATTCTCTAAAAACTGGGAATCTCAAGCTTTTTCCCTGCTGAGAGTTATTACAAAACCAGAAACGGCTCACAATAGACTAAACTTATTCCCCTGGGATGTGGTAAAGCCCATCTTCCATCCTGGCCAGGCCTCACTCAGGATATTCTGAGTTGTCTTGGCATTAAGTAACAGATGCATTTCTGAAGAGTTTTAACTAAGACATTTTCCAGCAGAAGACATGTCAAAATGGTCCTAACCAGACCTTACAATAGAGTCAATCAGTCATATGTTTTGGGAGGTTCAATGGTTAATTCCAGCTTCTAGTTCTGTTGCAGGCAGGATTTGACACAGCTGGGACTGGTTAAATAAGAAACTTGAGACTTGTGATGACACTATTGCAGGCCTAAACATTAGCCTGGGCTAATGACAACAGATCTCTCTCCTCTCAGCACCAAAGGTAACAATCAAAATAGTCTTGGATGTGTCTTGCTCATTTGCAGATCCAGGATGTTTCAGGATCACAAATTGGCTAGCAGAAACTCAGTTGTGATCTTTACTTGCAGCAAGTAAACGAGGCACACTCTAGACCTCAGTTTCTCACTGATGCTTAGACTTCCTGTTTTAATGCTAACCTTTCAATTCCCACAATCCCCTTCCAAAGGGAAAGGACTCTCATTCCCCACAAGCCCTCCAGAACATAAACACAACACTAACCTTCAGATAGAAGAATTTATTTGCCTAAGAAAGCTTTTCCAGAGAATGAAGTAGTTCCTGACTGTAGAATTAGAGTTTAGTCATATAAACTCACTTTGGGGTCTGTAGTACAGGATATGAATGTGAATGAAACATTAAAAATATGAGTTGAGAATAAAAGCTCTCCCTAAATCTCCCTTATTGTATAAGCTGCTATGAATTAAAGCCCTTTCAGACTGATTTTCAGTCATCAACATAATTATTTAGGAACATTTTCCAGACCAGCGTTTTTTACAAGTGTTTTAACAACCTGCAAATCAGGAAACTGTAAATCAGAGAAATGAACTGAAATCAGCAATCACAAGGCAGAAGGCCCCTGCCTTAGACTGTGACAGCATGCCATGAATAGTGGCAGCTCTGTTCCCCAGCTTGCAAACACTGGGAATGATTGCTAGAGATAGGCCTGAGCCACTAGAGCCTTGGACTTGACAAGGTTGAGAGAGTTCGACTCCAGTGCTGTGAGCCAGAATACACTCAGATCCTGTTCTTGCTGTGAAAGATGGGGCACAGCAACACCCTGAGCTTGGATTCTCTCCTTCCTCCTCTACAAGCCGGACAAACCTAGAGCCAAAAGCCCTTTGCAAGCATCTTCTTCCTTTCCCCAGAATGAATAAGTTCTACTTCACTTTCATATGACAAACTTGAGATAATAGGTTTATGAGCCTTAGGAAGAGCAAAGCTTAAGTTTAATGCCAAAAAAAAAATAGCTGTATGCTTTCTAGAGGTGCACTCCATCAGCCTGGGTCAGCCTTACCTCAAAGCAGAGCACAGAACCCTATTTCATGGTATAAGTATGGCCTTAGTTTCCCTGGAAAGGTTTTTTGTAGCCAATTGAGACAGTTTATTCACAAGTATTGAACACTGGAAGACTAATTCAGCCTTTGCAAATATGGTTGAGTAGCAGCCATTGGATTTGGTGGTCAGCAACCTGTTTGAAAGGCAGGTGTTTAATCTTTCATAAAGGATTCATGTGCCAGAAATCAAAATCACTTCTGTCCCATGCTTAATGACATGGCAGAAAAGTGAACCAGTGAAGTCCCTGCTCTGTTCTGTCTGGGAGTGAAGTGTCGTGATTAATGGCTTTCCTAGGAGCAAGTGACAGCATACAGACATTAAAGGTGAAATCTCGTATTCCAGGCCTCTAAAATCTTCTACCATTAAAAACATGACAATTACTGTTGACTAAAATATGTCACAGCTCTGAGATCTCTACTCCAAGATATTCAGTACTTCTCACAACCAAGCATGGATTTTCAAAGCCATTTGTGCAGATACCCAGGTACCTGGAAGTTAGGGCCTTGCATCTTAAAATATACTGTCATCTCTTGAGATCCTTGAGTTTCCAACTTTCTGGGCTTTATTTGCATCATCTGCAGAGAAACTAGAGACTGCTTTGGCAAGCCTGAGAGGTGGCCAAAGAGCTATCTTAGAGCTTCAGAAAGTTAGTGGAGCTTGTTTAGGGTAAGACAACAATCAGCATATTAGCTGTGCCTGGAGAAACACATTAAGCTTTGCTACAGGTGTTCTAACTAATGAGGAAAGAAGCAGTGTACCTTCCTACATTCAAGGAGTCTGCTAAAGCAGGAAAAGTGAGGAACCCACAGACCTCTGCAATGGTACAAGATGTAGAGACCTAGCAGACCCCTAGGAAGAAAAGGTGCCTGCAGGTACAGTACCTCCCCCGGGCTGGATTTCTAACCTTTCCTATGAGACAGGAACTATCCATGAATGAAGTCTAAAATCACTAAGGAAATATAGAATTTTACAATGATATGTATAGGTCTAGCAAGGTTTGAGAAGATTGCTTTTTCACAAGCTCACAGCCCTCAAGTGTCCCAAATACAACACAGAGCTCATCCTGTGAGAAGAACAGGAAAGCATATTAAACCTCAGGCCTAGTCTTCATTCTTGCAAGTATAGGGAGTTGTTCACATGGTGGCCTATCTGAATGTAGTCATCTCATAGTTCATCAGGTATTGTTCAGGACGCTCTCACCAGGACAATCTACAGCAAAGCTTCAGTTATTTGAAAAGTCTCTATAAAGATGTGGTACAACTAAAAAAACTTAAGCAAAAATAAACAATAGCAAAATAAAATTCCTATATTTAATTTTCTTCTTAGCTAGTACTTACCCAAAACATCAAAAGAGTTCTCCTTTCCACTCCCCTCAAAAAAAAAAAAAAAATTTAAGCCCGGCAGAGCCACTTACATAGCCAGATACACGAGGCTGCATTAGTGATTACTTGTGCTTGGCTATAACCACACCCAGGGAATGTATAAAAGGTGAGTTACAGGAGCTTCTCTTTTGTAAAAGGACTAAGGTGGGGGAAAAGGATGAGAGGAAGATAAATAGGTTGTATGAGTTTTATTCTTTTCTGAATAATAATGTTTCTTATACAAGTCTGAGAAGAGTCTTTCTATTGTTTCTGAGATGCTTTGTGTTTTTTTTTCTCATTCTATCTCCAGTTTCCCCTAGGCTTTGCAAGTTTCTGTTTTAGCACAGAATAGGTTAGTGTTCTCTAAAGCTAAGTGGTGGCTCTCCTTGCTGAACTTCCTTCCATAAGGAAAATGCAGTGGGGTTACCAGGAGGGCTGGCAGCAATTTCTTAAACAGTCTTTTGAAAGTTTTTTAAAAAATAAAAATCATAGCAAGTAACACACACAAAGATACTCAGTTACTCCCATCTCCTTGTACAGGCTGTCAGAAATGCTGGCAGCTGCTGCGAGGAGCTGAAAAAATCATCATTATACTGTAGGCAGCTTGAAATCAAATAATATGTGCTCACAAAAGTTTTTCATTTTAGAGCTATTGTGCCTGGCCTGTTTTGGAGGAGGGGAGAAAGAGACCTATTGTCTCTTAAAAAGCAAAATAGTGGCCTGGTTTTAGTTCTGCAGGAATGGAGTGATCTGTGTGCTATTAGCCGACAGTAAAGACATCCTCTTTGCAGAGCTTGCTCACTGCTCCACTTAGTTTGCAACTGGTAACTGCCAAATCCCCACAGGGTAAGAGGCCTTGCACTCCAGCTGTTGGAGAAGTAATATCCCCCACTGCTCAGCATGATAGGAGAGTAATAAAAACATCATTTCTAATAGGAAAATGATGCTTGCAGAAGCAAATAGAAACTGGCTTGCTTAATAGGGAGGGGGCTTTGGGAAGGACAAAGCCGTGCTTAGGAAGCTTGTGGATGAAGCCTTCAAGAGGGCAAGAAGTGTCACAGAATCCCTCAAATCTAGGCAGATAGTGAAACTTTAAGGCATTTGTAATTGCTATCTAAAGACCTGTTAAAAGTTTAACAGACCCTACAATTCTTTATGAAAAAAATGTTTAGGAGCTTTCTAGAAGAAAAATACTCCTATTTTCAAGGAATTACTGCAGCTTTTCTCAGAGCCTCCCTTTTGTTCCTGACTCTACTTTTCTCAACAAAAGCAATTATTAAAACTACTGGCTGTGGGCACAAAGTATCCACAGTATTTGAGTTCTGTCTTTGTCAAGGACTTAACACTGATCACAACTGTGAATACAGAGCAGTTGAATGACACTTTTATAAGTCAATTTTTCATTATACAATCTTGCTCGGGTGCTCTTAAAAATATATAGGAAAGATTGTACCAACACTGTAAACTTCATAATTATTTCATCATGGCCTATCTTGCTCAAGCCTGTTCATAGAAGCTCTCTTCAGGTTCCAAAGAAATGGATCTGTTAGGGAAAAAAATTCCCCAAGAAGGGAGAAAATCTCAGCTTGTTGCACGTGCTTGGTACAAAAGCTCGAGGTGCTAATTCTGAAGCGATCTCTCTCCAGCTGCCTCATGCACTGAGCTGGTCTGCAGGAGTTGCTCAACATCCATATGTTTCATCCGTTAGGCTTTGGAATAACACATACGCAGTAGGCTTCTTTACCCTTATCTGTCCAGGAAGTCCCTTTGCAGAGAATTGCTCTTGGCAGGGAAAGTGTCAGCATAGTTCATGCCGATGAGATCACTGCGAATTAAGCATTGGCTTTGGTGGTATCCCATGCTGCCTTTTTGCGAGAGAGAGAAGCATTGCGCCCACTGCCATTTCTATTGTTTTTATACAAATAGGTTACATAATAATTCTGTATTGATATCTTGATGAAAAGAAAGGAAGTATTCAAGAGTCTCTTTTAGGGAAAATACATAATTGAAAATCCTTCTTCTTGAGCTTTTCCACACTCTAACAAACTCAGAGAACTTTAGATTTAAAGTGTTTTGGAGATTTTGAATGCACTTTCCTGTTTCAGTAACTACCACCTTTTCAAACCTCATTAACTAGAAGGTGCCACCGACTATAAACTAAAGTGATTCAAACTAGTTTGTGAGTCTCTGTGCTCAGATGCATTTAGTGCCAAAAGCATTTTTAACATCTTAAAAAGTTATTGCCTTTTTCCTACTTAAATAATCTCATCTGTACATAGATATTGATCTAATAATTAGGGAACAAAGATATTAATCCCTTCTATTTGTATTCAGCTGGTTTTAATGAAGACTCTTAAGCATAGTATCAGGAACAGTTTGGAATCCCTAAATGTGTAAGCCCATGGTGTCTCTTTCCAAACAAGGTTCACAGAAGCTGTCTCATTTGAAGCATCAGGACAGCAAAAAAATAATAATCCTGGAAAGAAAAGGAAATAAACTATAGGATTTTATATGTTTTTCATTGGTCAAAACATGATCATACCAAGAAAATGGACAGGCTGAGAACTAATGTTTCAAACTTCTTAATACCAGGATAGAACTTCTTTTTCTGAAACTGTAGGAATTTGTCCTTTGAAACAGAAACAACTACTTCAGCAATGAGCATTAAAGGATCTATTATGATACTGAAATGAACTGGTCTGCTTCCATTCAGCTGAGCACAAAGGTATAGGCATGCACTAGTTGTTCATTGTAATGTTGTTTCTAAACCCGGATTCATGTATAAAGTGGTCTGAAACAACCCCCTCTCTTCCTTCTGGGATACTGAAGCAGGGCTGTGCCTTTTTCACTTAGGGAGAATAAAGGAATCTTGGTGTATTTCTGACATCTAAGGAGAATGATGTGAAAGTATCTTTGGATTAAGCTTGTCACTCACTTGCTTCAGACTGTTTCATATTCAAAAGTTTTGTGAATCTTGGATCAAACATGTTGCATTTCAGACTATATCTAAGTTGGCTTTCATAAACACTCAGCATCAAAATCCGTAAAGATGCATTACAGATCTCATACCCAGGCATCTGTAAGGTACCTTCCTTGACGTTCTGAAAGGTGCTCCTATGACTGTAACAACATTTGTAGTAGAGATGGGGCCAGAAGTGTTTCTTAAGTCAGATATTTTGAAGGATAAAGGACAAATAAAGCTCGGTTAAATACTGAAAAAAACCCTCAAACAAACAATCCCCCAAACAGTCGGTTCTATGGATAGAGCACCTACAGAGAGAGGACTGGAATTTGGAAGCATGGAACTTGGAGTTGATGTGGAAGCCTCCAAATTATATGAAACGAGTAAGTCTCATACATAGCCTTGATTGTTTGAAAAATGAGTATCTCCAATTTATTTTTATAATATAGGAAAGGAACATTAAGTCAAAGGACTGGACCTCTATAGTATCGTGTCATTGCAAAAAACCACAGTGCGTAATTCTCTCCAGAAACATACTGAGTTGCAAAGACTAAAAGCTGTGAAATGGGTAAAGTCTTTGTAATGAGTGACAGCGTTCAGAAGTTCTTGGTTTTGAAGCTATCAGTGAATGTCTCTTTTTTTTCAGATAGAAGGATAACATACAGTTTTTTTTGATCGTAATGATTTATATGAACTTACATTAGAATCACAGGAGGAAATTAAAACTGCATTCTGTGTGGAATTCAAAAGAATTCTGAATGATCTTCTAAAATGTGACACCATACTTCATGTCATTAAATACTACAGAGATGAGTTAGTTTTGCAATATCTAACATAATTGTGAAGAGCACTAGAACTAAGCTTAAATGTAGCTGATATCAGTCAGTCTGACACTATATTTGTTTATTCAAAGGACAGAGTTATATCCAGAGAGTCTTCAGACTGTTGCTCAGTGTATTTCCTCAAGGAAGCAATGCTGAGAATGAACTAACACAATAAAATGCATGAGCCCATGAGACAAGACAAAATACTTGACATATCCAGAAAACCCAGGTATTGCTGATAATAGCTGAGAGCAGGTTTGAGGTTTTAGGATAGTGAATGAGAGACTTTTCAGAAACATAGAGAGGAAACTTGCAGCTGAAACTTTATGTATAGAAGCTGAGAGGGCTATTGCAGAGACAATTATTTGTCTTCAGAATGAGAAGCCACCTTATGCTGAGAATTACAGTAAAGCTGAAGGACAAGTTAAATGACGCACCAGATAATAAAACACAGTAGAGATGACAGAAGAGAAGAAAAGTATTAATAATGTGAATGCATTTTACAAGCATATCCATGTGTGGAGGAGTGAGTGAGCATGATTAAGGACGAAAGTGGAAATTACAGTGTAACTATAAAAAGATAGAGAAAATACTGTGATCTCTTTAATAGTGAGGTGGAAAAAAGAGATTCTGGCTATAATCCAGACAGCTCAGCTGTTTTGTAGAAATACCACATTTTGAGGAGCTTTGAGAGACAATTACAATTCTCAGGACCAATAAAGCACCAGGGGCCGATAGTGTTCCTGCTGCATTATTGAAAACAGGAGGGCCTACACGAACTCAAAGAGTTTAGAAACTGATTTGGTTTGGAAGTTTGAATAAATTCCAAGTGAATATGCCCAATTCTGAAGGAGGGAGAAACCAGAATGGAAGAAATGTTGCAGCATTTTCCCTTCTCCGTACAGCCTATTATGTACAATCTGCTTTATAAAAAAAAACGTTTTTCACAGAGGGGAGAGACTTGATCCGTTGGGTGCTCAAGAGAGGGCAGGAATGTGATCAGGATATATATCTCTCTATGTGTATGTGTACGTGTCTGCTCTGTAGCTTTTAGGGAGGTTTAAGAAAGCTTGTGTATTTGTCACAAACTGATTTTCAGCAGAAAAATGATCTGGAAAGCTTGAAAAAAGTATTAGAAAGGTGCAAATGTGAACTGGTTGAAATGGCAAAGGTTACACATTCTGCTCTATTTGACCTCAGTGAAGGATTAAGCTAGAGAGATGCTTAAGTATCATTCCTGATACTTTTAATGTGACTGTGTAGGGATTAATACACTCATTGTGAAATTCTCAGAATGGTGTGAATTTAAATGGTTTACATTTCCTTTCTGACCATGCCGGTGAGTTAACTATCATGAGAGAGAAGAAATATAGCTCAAAAGAGAGTTGGAGACCAGAAGGTACTGCAAATAAAAAAACAAACTCCAAACAGTGCTTAAATTTGAAGAAAATAAAACCCAGTTGTTAGCTTTAAGATCATCTTGGGACAGCTTTTCTGGGAGTCAATAAATACACTTAGATTATGTTGATGTTAAATGGTTTGAACACCTCAGAGGAAACTAAGGCTTGTTAAAAGTGAGAATGACGTTACTTTTTCTGCAGGTAACTCTTAGGTCCAAAATAGTGAGAGAGACCAAGCTGCAGAGATCCAAGTTGTTGAACCTCTTTTTAGATGGAAGAATGACCACTAAATAACTTGAACAAAACCCTGAGATAGATTTTTGGAGAATGTAAGGGAAAATGTGTGGAGAAGATTTAATAAAGATGAGCCTGAAGTCTATAAAGAACCTAATATAGTAAAGGTAATGAAATCCCAAGCCATTTTGTTGGCAGAGCCTACATTTAGGATGATGGAAGACAGAACAGCTGAACATTTCTTGGAAGGCTGTTCTCATGGTATTTGACCTGGGTGCTGATCAAAGAGACAGCTATTACTGAGCATGACCAAGGGCCCTTAATGTGAATTAGTAGCAATGGAGAAAAAATGCCCTTGACAGTCTTAGCAAATTATGAAAAGAGCCAGGGATTTTTTGGGTCTGTAGAGCTAGTAAATAAGTAACTAGCATTGCATTAAAAGTTGGATATCATAACAGTGTTTCTGTAATAGCAGATATGATGCAGTAAAAGTGCACTGAGGATTTTGCATGGAGTAGGTTGGACGGTAGATCTGACCCAATTATTATGCATCAATGGAGATATGAAAATCAGGGCCAATATACTTGGGAGGATTTTAAAAAGTTAGAGCTGTTGGACTAACAACTGTGAGAGAAAGCAGTTTGGCTGCAAGTCTGGAGAGTGATTATTGGATGGGTTCTGATGGCTGCAGTCTTCCTTCCTAGTATCCTTGCTTGGCAAAAAAAAAAATCATATGTATATGTGTATTTATGTATATATGTACATATACAAACATTTTTGTATATATGTATATGCACATATATGTACACGCACATATATATATGCACACAAGTCTCAGTTCATGATGTTGTGATCTCCCTCTCAGCTCACCCTGGCCCTTTGCTTATTCTCTGTCACAGTCCCTCTTGCAACGGCTTTTCAACTCAGAACTTTTCTCCGCATCCCACTTCCTCTTTACAGATTTAAAGACAAGTTGTTCTTCCTCCAATGGCTTTTGTTCCCATGACTCTTTCTCAGACTTTTGCATTAGCCATTAGTATCCTGTTGCCCCTGATAGCTCATTGAACTTGGTCTTGAGTCAATGGTCTTGTTTTGAACCGATTAGGAAAGATTTCCTTTTCTTTATCAAAGCTAAACAAAAACAAGGAAATTAAATTAAATACAAAACTATGTTCAAATAACAGTAGGGTTGTGACATGAGGCAGGAAGCTCAAAGATAAGGCTGATGATCTGCCCAGAACTTCGGCGTGGAGAGGCACTGTTGCAGGAATGAAGGCCAGAATGTCAGCCATCATAGAGCGTTTTTGTGGAGTTTAATCAGTTGTCTATCATAGCAGTGATTGTCTGGAGTAAGTAAGAAAATAGCATCTATCGACTGGGCTGGGAGGAAGGGGACGTGTAATCTTCCACTGCGCTTAGCACCATCACTCTCTGCAGTCTGAGATCTGAATACCTTAATGCAGTGGGTATAGCATATGCACTGTGGACAAAGATGCAGGAACCATAGTCACGAGATTTAACAGGGCCTCTAAATGGCTGTCTTCACAGTGTTGCTCACTGATGAATTCATAAGAATGTCTATTGGGCATTTCAGGCTACTTCTAGGGTAAGAAACATTGCTAAACTGGGCATGTTTTGCTGACGTTGCTCAACAGCTTTATTGCTAATCCTTTTCAGATACTTACTTTTAAAGCCTTGTACAGGGACAGAGGGAGAGCATCAGTTTATTCTATCCTTCCCTTAGTTTCCCTGATGAAAACTAAAAATTGTGTCTGCACTTGATGTTAAATGAGCTGGATCATTGTTATGGTTGAAAATCTCTTATGTTAGTAACTGGAGTATATCTGTTGTAGATTATGTCAGATTAGAAATTAGAGTTATGAAGTGACCATTCATCCTGAACCTTATGGAGATTGTTCACATTTCCCCTTCATGCTGGTGTCTGCTAATTTGTGTCTGACAGCTTGATAGAGAAGTAGTTGAATGTGATGGCTTCAAGTGTACTGAACTGTCCTGTAGTTTCACTTGCTACAGCCTCTGTCCTAAGTAGAAGTTATGATGCTCACATGTTCACCAGCAGACTGAGAGCCAAGTTCAGAGTTGAAGAAGGCCAAAAGAAAACTGTTCTCTCTGCTAGCAAATCCTTGGGCATAGAAACACTGGGGTGGGGGGGGGCAGGGGGGAAGTGAGCAATGCACAGTAAGAACTGCAGGTCTTTTGACTTCCATCTACTTTTCTAAGGCATATGGTAAATCCTCCTTTTTAAAACCTGAGTCTCTCCATCACCCTTACTTTATGTGAGTTCGTTTAAATTGCACTGACTCTAAATATTTCTTTGGATATTTAATTATTTTTAAATAATGTGTTTAAAGTTCTCTCAAGAAACAGAATACAGGATTAACATTCAAGGGATGGCCCTCTTTGTTGGAGTACTGCTGACAGACAGCTGTAAGGACAAAAAAGCCATAGCTCTGGTAATAAAGATAAAAGGAACTCAAAACATGAACTAACTTCCTCACTTGCCATAAATTCAGTGTGGTTTGTTTTTTTCAGATTAGTTGAGCACTGGCAACTTCCAGTAGTTTCTGTTGGGAGGTATTGCAGATATTGTGCCTTGGAAATCTTTTTCTCAATTAACCATTTTGGTAAAATGTATGGACCTGAGGGGACTATGGGCAAATTCAAACCCCATATAAAAGATATATATATGTATATATACACACATGTAATGCTTTAAAAATGTGAAATGTTGCTGGAATGCTGGCCGGTCAGAATACACTAGGGCAGGTTTAGTGAAGAGATGTGTCTGGCACAGTGAAAGGGCCTCTGATGTCCCCATCCAGCATAGTTCAAGACCCTGGAAGTGGACATAGGAAGAAAAACTCCTCTGGCTCTGCAGCTGACAGCAGAGTTGCAGGGCTCGGCTCTGCGAGTGCTGACAATGCCCAAAGACAACCTTGCTTGGAGCTCTAACATCATCCTGTGCAAAGCAGGTGTTGCCAGGAACTAAAGGTTCTTTGCCCTTGTTATCTGTGACTGTTATCAGGTGAAGCCACTGCCAGAAGAATGGATAGTATAAAAGAATACATACATACCAATGACCCTTAAATTATAAAAATGCCTGAAGCTTGGGACCACCTGGAAGATGATGTTAGGAGAGAAACGGAGTTGACTGATGACTTTCTCCTTTTTTTTGTCTGGTTGTTGTTGTCACTCCAAATGCCAACCCTTCACAGCCTTATCCTGCTCCATCTTAGCATTAGTTTAACAGCAAAGGATGGTTTCCTTTGCCTGTGGCAATTTAGGGCTCATCCATCTGGAAAGACCTGCCACAATGTGTGTGAGAATTCATCTCGGCAGGAAGGAATACCAGTTACTTCGCCTTAATGATTGACAGAGTCCCTGTAATTATAGTTACACAAGCTGATATCCTGTGTGGCTCTCTCTCCTATCCCTAATTGGGATACATCCTGTGTGTTTGTATTTGCAGTTTTTCCCCCTCACTGGAACAGAGGAGACAGTTGTTAAAAACCTGTTTCATTCACTCTCCTTCCTATGCAAACCACTATCTTCTCCTTTATGGTAGTTGTTTACAGAAGATCTTTTGAAGCTGAAGGATAGATGTGTTTTTCAGAAGATAAGGCCACCTTGTTTTTCTTTGCTTAGCTGTTTCCCACAACTCCAATCCCAGAAGAGGGATCCCTGTTCTCTCTCCCTGATCCTTCTTCTGCCAGTATCAGATTTTCTTTGCATGACTTGAAATTCCCTCCGGCTATGCTTCTTTGAGTTTTTATTCTCTTTTGGGCACACAATGCAAAGGAGGGACCAACAATGCAAAGATGGGACCAACGGTAGAACCACCCAGTGGAGAAGTGGAGATGACCAACCCAAACAGCAAGCATACTCCTTCCTCTCTCACAGGGAAAAAAAAAGAAAAAAAAGGGAGTCACGTGGGAAGTATCCCAAAGAAAAGCAGTGAGTATTTATGAATTAGATTCTCCAGAATACTCTTGCTGTGAGGTGGTGACCAAAAAGGCTCTTTAAACAGCAGTGTCATGTGACAAGCCCAGATCCTGAGACTGTTCCCCATTTGGTTTTCATTATTTAATAGAAGTTAGATTGACAGAAAGCTCTTTAATGAAAGGCCTTAAGAAAGAACATATTGTTGATCTGGAAAAGCTGATAAACAACTGGCAGCCATGCATGGTATTTTCATGCTAAACCAACATAAAAAGATTCCCTCCCCTTTCTTTCCGATGCCCCCTTGTTTCTTTTTGGGATAATGTTAACATATGTTTTGTCCCCATGAAAGGGACGTGATTTTGATCAAGGCTTTGGCATGTCCAGCGAGCCTGAAGCAATTTTTGTGTTTGCAAATAACAAAAATGATCTTTTTTAAGATTGGCAGCCTCCCACCCTCGCATGGAACAAACCACCTCACAGCTTTTACTGTGACACACAGGCTGGCGGCCGGCTTCCCAGTGAGCCAGAGGGAGTCTGCATAGCACTGCTGAAACCTGATCATCTCCTCAAAATGAATTTTGTAACCAAAGCAATGGCTCGCTTCCTCAGCTGGTGTCTGCAGTCAGATCCAGGGAGCTCTAATGCTTTACACTAAGTAATAATTAGCCTGCCATGGCCTATGTGACACTTGAAAATGTCTGTATCAGTACCTAAAGACTCATCACTGAGTTTCTCTATTTCCAATTAAAATAAATAAACATGTAGTAAGCAAATATTCACTGTCGAGTTCTAAATGCATGTTATTGCACTGTGCTGTTTGTCAGGCCTTGTTCTGGTGCATGTTGCTTATGATCTGCCCATCCGTTTGTTATGTTTTCCTCTGTAAGAGTGTTTAGGATATTTCATCAATCATGCATGCAGTTCTTTTGTCGTCTTTTGAAAGAGTTGATGTGGTTTAATTTATAAGAACCATGTTGAGAATATGTTTCCTTTTAAAAAGTGAAACCTCTTCTTACCAGTAATTCATCTGGAACTGGCAGGGGCAGTAAACAACTTTGGCTGGTTTTGAGCACTTTTCTTTGGTCCAGAAGGCTTATCAGTTCTTCATGTAGCCAGCCAAGGCAGCCTTCTTGAAGGGGTCAGTATAGTAATTAGGTCACTGTACGTGGATACCACAAACTATAAGCAACTCTAACAAAGTCCAGGTCTAAACATATGGTTGGAAATTTTCCACCATGCAGAGATGGAAAGAAGCATTTCAGTGATCTAGAACATGCCTGAAGATACTCAAGGTGATTTTAAGGAAGATGTGAAAGAATTCCAGCGTTAATGCATCTTTCCCACACAGTCTTGGGGTGCCTGTCCCTATGTATGGGGTGGGGAGTGTTGTTCTGCTTTAAGCCTCAGGTAACTCATTCTAGTCTGTTACTTTGCAGCATTGAGGGGTCAAAACTCAGGATCTTCTCAGTCAATCAGACCTGTTGCCATCATCTCACTGCACGTGCTACACTCCCATCAAGAAGCTAGTTACCTAGTCTGTCGTATTCTTTCATGCTCTTTTCCATGCCCAGCATCAAGGGACGTGAACTGCTCATGAGACTGGGAATCTCCACACCTCAATTACAAGTCTAGATCACTGTGTAACACAATGGCAAATAGTTGGTCTGTGAAATCTCAAGCAAATTTTATGGACATTATAGTTTTTCAATTCCAGATCTGCATGCATGGTACCTGTGTGGTGAGTGGATTGTAAAGAATGGCTTATAGGGAAATGATTGATTAAGTAGTGAACTAATCAGGTGCCTTCCTAAGCAATGATTGTGAAGCTTCTCTGATTGTCCCTCTACCTTGACTGATACTTCAATGCAGAATTTGATGGAAATCTGGGCACAACAGAAATAGAAAATAAAAGGTGCTCTGAGATGCCACATGTCTTGGCACATGGCTTTTGATATTGGCATTGAGACTGGGAAGCTGTGGCTCACATCAGTGTAGCTACATGAACTTGTATCTGTGTTGTTCACATGCTCCCACTTTCCAGTGAAACAGGAGAGGGTGCGTTGGCATCACATGAAGAAGCTTTTTTGTCTCTTTCAAATGTCAGCTTTCCCTCTGGAGACTTGTTAAGCACAAAATGACAGTGTCCCCAGGTCATGCATTACTCAGCAGCAACATGAGGCCCCCAGATGTGCTGTGGCTTCAGTTCACAGGATGTTCTTTGTCCGGGGGACATTGTTCCAGTTTTTGTTTTGGGTTTTTTTTTTTTGTGTTTTAATGCATCTGGCTAGAAAAGGCGGGAGCCAATGTACCAATTTGACTTGAACTTGAGGCATCATTCTCAAAGACAAAGAAAGATCCTCCCATTTCCCATTCTGTCTTCAACTCTTGAGAAGAATAGTGTTTTTTCCCTTCATATGGCCATTAAAGACATTGTCCTGCACTGCTGTCCTTCATGCATGGAGTGTCCATAGAAGTCAGGATGTATTCCATATGCTAAGTAGTCATTTGCATCTTCTCGGGCTATAGCTGCTCCTTAGAGAGCAAATGAGTTGCAGCAGACGAAATATGTAAAAGCCTCCATTCTGAAAATATCATAGCAATTTCCCATGTTGAGATGGCTTTAAGTTGTCACAGTTTGCAAACACAGTAAGCGAGGCTGAGATGTGGCAGGTTTACAAAGATCTTCTTTCACTTCAATTTGAAATTGTTGTAGCATATGGGCGTGTTTAGGGATTGCAAGAAGGATCACCGTGTTTTGTAATAACTGTAGATTTAAAAACTGTGTTTTCTTCCGGTTGTGCATGTGTGAAAGGCTGCTCCACTTAAAGATTTATCAGGCATGAGAGCACACAAAGGGGTGTTTGTACTCCATCCAAAACTTCTTATAAAGCACTTTAGTTGCCCAGAGTCTTCACTGTGAGTTCATATGCCTAGGGTGCTCTGCAACTTCATACACAATTGTGTATGCCAGTTTAACTCCATTGATTTCAACAAAGCTTGGGTGTTTTTCCCTACGCCAGCACATCCATATGGCATAAGCTTTTTTTGCTGTCGCATAAATATAAAATAATGAAGTAAAGCCTAGGAATATGCCAGAGAAAGCACAGTGTGCCTCATATGAAATCAAGATGTCATCTGTCTTTATGGAAAAAGGAAGATGGATTTTGGCCCAGTTAAAGGTACTCCATTAAGAGACATATGAGGGATGTCGCAGAATTACTCTGTGATACTATCGACAGTAAGAGGAGAAATTGATGTCTTCTATAAATGGAACTTTTCTGTGAGAGAATGAATTCTGAATTCCTAAAGACCTATGAATTTCTTAGGACTCATTGGGAAGTACTCTCAATGTTACCATCAGCTAACGGGAATCACTAGCTTCATGTGTAACAGGTTAGCAGTGTGGTCCATATGTCTGGCGACACATGAATACTCTAGAATGCGAGTAGTTGGTACTGTGTGAGCATCCTTGCAGAACACATAATTCTGCAGAGGTCTTCAGCTGTAGGTAGATTTTTATAGGCCCTTCTTCCAATGTAGGTGCTATTGTATTGCCTGATTTCTGGGGTCTCTGTAGGCATCACTCATCACTGCTGCTGATCAGCTTTTGAGACCCTCAAGCATTTGTCTGTGCTGGCGAAGATATGGAGTTTCAATAACTGTCTGTGGCCAAGAAGAGGGGTAAAGTTGCTTGGTTTGTGGAAAAGATTATGGGACCAGGAAGGAGATCCAAAAGTAAGAGGAAAGGACTCAGAATACAGTTAAGTTTTCCAATAATTTTAATAGCTTTAAAAAAATATTATTTTTTAAAGATACAATAATAGAATATTTTTAGGAAATGTTTTTAGGAGTTTGATAAAATGAGGACAGGAAGGCACTAAAGTTGGAAAGAACAGGGTCATTTGAGCCAAAAAACATATTAAAAAGGACTGTGTTTCTGTAACAGCTGATAGAGCCAACAGGATTTATATTAAACGTTTATGAAGAAATATGTCCCAAATTCAGGTGAGCAGTTTTTATCCTTTGGTAGAGAGAGATGTGGTGAGATCTTGTCTAATAAAGATCACTGATTTGGATAAAATAAACCATTAGGGGGGCCACAGGCAGCAGAACCAGTCAGTTTTTGAAACCTCATTGCAATGTTGACCCAATGAACTGCGCAACAGCTGCAGTGTTCAGCCACTCCATCATCAACAGGCTTCAACGTCCCAACATGTGAAAATGTTCAGCTGTCTCAGTGTTCTTGACTGGGTGACAGGCTCAACTTGTTTAAGGAGAAATCTAGAACACTTTTGAAAATCCTGTAAGAAAAAACAAAATGTTTTTCTAGACATGGGTTCATAAGGAATGTGGGCCCGGGGTCATGTCTTTGTCTTCCATATAATCTGTTGTATCTCTACAGAATGGTATTGCGAGACAGCTTTTCTCTGTCTTTACACATCCCAAATTTGGGGATTAACACCCAGATCTAGAGTTAGGAAATAAACCGGACTCTTTCCTGTTAAAATTAATTATTACAATAAAAAAGATCATTAGCTTCTCAACTCTTTCATATCTGGTCATTAACTGATCAAAGTAGTGTGGTATTGTCACAGAATTAATGGTTGCTCTTTCAGAATGTCCAGTCTCAATTGAATTACTGTGCTAGAACCCATGGTTTTGAGTTCTTTTATTATTATCCAAAGTTATCTCTCCCAGCCCTGCAGCATCAGATCCTTTGAACTATGAAATGCTCAGTTGGGCACAAACTGCCGAATTTTTCCCACCATTTTTATCAGGTTGATTGATGACACTTACGTCCAAGGAGGAGGTAGTAACTGCCGTATGATGTGTCTGACATAGGGATCTCCAAAAGGAAGTCCCAATGAAGTAGGCATTCTGTCCTGTCCTTGTCTTCTATTTTCCCTTTCAGGGCATATGAAGGCTACAGGAGCACAGTCTTTATTAGATGTGGAACATTAATCAAGATTTTCTCTGGGATAAACTGGCAGTAAGAACTCAGCACAAACTGGTCAAATAAATCCCAGAAGCCACTGGTGCAGCCCCTAGGAACGTTAAAATAGATGTCCTCCACATGGAAGATGGGTAAAACAGAAGGGGCTGGCTCCCTTTTTTATAATGGGTGTAATTCTGAATTGAGCCTCTCTTTGAATTTAACCACTATTGGGATTTGCTTGTTTTTAAAGGAGTCCCATCCCCTCTCTAGATCTCTTTTTTTTTCTTTTAACTTACTCATTAAATTGTATTTTCATCCTTTTGGAAGCTAGATTGGTGTCATGGGAGCCTGCTGTAGGTCCAGCTATAGGTCCATGATTACAGTACTCCTAGAACTGGATTGGGGATGGAAATTGAGAGACAAGGGTGAAAAATAATGGAATTCAATATCTTTCTGAGCCTGAGATCTGGTACTGGTGGAGTCATACACAGAAATTTCTGTGAAATAACTCCTCTATGAGTGTTGGATATGCAAAGAAATTCTGATGGTGAGTACCATGAAAAACAGATTCTAGCCTCCTCAGGCCTGTGTAGACACTGAAGTTTAGTCTGAAATCTATGCTGGTATTTTTTTTAAACCCTCTCCAAAGCCTACAGGAAAAGTTAGGTATTTTAACAAATTTTTAAAAACATTTTAAAGGGAAGAAAAGAGCTTATAATTAACATCTCTCTCAATATCCTGTTTTTTCGTCTACTTTAAAAACATCTGGACTCCAGTGTTGACAGATAAACTCCTAAATCTCTTTACTTATGTTAAATGTGCTCTCCAAGTTATATTTTTCACTTCTAATTTAGTGGCATCTGAAGGGTGTGTGGGGGGGAAGTGAGCCAAAGGCTGAAATATTTGCAAGAGAACTGGTGCAGTGACTTTATTGTTGGAAACACACCTGAACAACGGATGCCTACAGACCAACCTCCTTTTGGCTACCTACATCTGTCTTGGCGGCTGGTGGTGGGTGAAGTCTTCTCCACTCACAGCAATCAGGCTGCAGGCAGGCTGAGCATGCAAGGACCAGTTGTGCCTAACATTGTCGAAGGCACTGAATACCTGACTGATGGGGTTGGCTCACGTCTGCTTTCCTCCTGAGCCTACCCAGGGCTGGTTTAAAAGCTTCATAACTAGTAGTATGTTCAGTTCATGGTCCTTCTATAGATTCCTGTGCGAAACTAGTGCTGTATGGACAATTCCTTGCTGGCCTTCAGTGAACTTGGGCTGCTGTGGATGAACCCGAAGCAGCTCCATTCTCATGGGAATCACTTGTACTGTTGGCAGGAAAAGCAAACTGTTTGTTTAGTGGCAGGGTTTGTGAAAGGCCATTTGGCATATGACGCTATTAATAGCTGAGGTTTAATGGAAGGTTGGATGACAAAAATCTGGCATATAATTGCATTTAGAGCTGTGAAATCCAAGATTACTTGCTAAATATAAGCCTGTTTTCTGAAATGTTTCTCCAGTGACAAGCAAGCAGTGTGCCCTGTTAGGAACCTCCCACATCTCTTAAGATGGATTTTGTTTAGTCATGTTCGCTTTGTGGCGATTGGCTGCCAGAGGTGACTTCGTCCATAGTAAGTCTGCTTTCTCACTTAAATGGACAAAGGCACATAAAGTCCTGATCAGGCTGTGAAATGTAATGGGTGCGCCTCAGTACTATTGGTAAGGGTTTGGGTCTCCTTGCCACTTCTGGAGTTTTTTTCCTTAAAGGACTATCTTCTGGAATCAAGTGATTCTGTGGTGCTTTTGGCTTTTGGAATTAAAAGTTTGTTGTTCTCAAAGTTACAGGAAAATGCCTAAAAATACAACCCCTGTGAGCCATATAAAACAAAAGGCAAGAATTAAGAATATGGTGGTTATTGGTTTTAGTTGTTCTGTAAACTGAATGATTTCCTTGGGAGTTGTCGAAAGAGAAAGTATCCTGACTCTTGAGCGCTTGGAGTTTCCAAGGCCGAGGAAGCAATTCTTCGTGGAGTGAGGGGATACCAAAAATCTGTGCCTGGGGTACATGGTAGAGAATGAAGACTGTCAGGACACTTGCACTGACATTTTTAAGGCAATCTCAATTTTCACTGTTCTATCCCACACTCCATAAATGAATAATTGCAAGACATTTTAAAGAGTCTTAATTTCTACTTCAAGTCAGATGATATGTCAGTAAGAAATGGTGACTAGAACTGAGCAAATAGGAAAAAATCCTTATGGATATTATTTCAAATTCCAAAATGAATTTGGTTGGCCTATGTTCAAAAGCCTCGCATGTAAGCTTTGAGGAAACACTTGGGTGCCAGTGTTTTACTAGCAAGTAAGGATTTTAAAGCTCAAAGACTTCAGTGAGTCATTGGAAGTGAATTTGGTAATTTGGACTATCTAATGCAGATTTTGCACTGCGTTAAGCACCACATTCGTTCAGGTGGCAGCATCATGAACCCAAGTTCTTTGCATTTCCCTCAGAGCATAGTTGAATGTTAGTCAATAAACAGTCTCTGGCATTCAGAGGAAAAAGACTCAGAATACTCTAATTTGAAATAGTGGAAGTTTCAGATAGTGAAGCTATTCCAGGAAACAGTGAGCTACTGTGTTTGTAACGTTTATAATTTAAAAGGATTAAGAAGCGTACTGCTGGTGCATCTAAAGCTGTTACCAAGGGGCTGACAGTGAGAATGTTAGAGAAGCTACAGGCAGTTCTTGTTTTTCATAGAAATTTTATGTGTGCAAACATGTATATCTCCTGCTGGTATCCATGCAGCTAAGATGTGAAGAACAAAACCCTGCTCGTCCAAAGGCACCGTTCTCAAATACTTAGCTCTGGATGGCAGCAGATTCAGTAGGGAAGCTGAAAGTCCTGACAGCTCCAGGTTATCAAGCAACTAACACTGAATCCATGCCAGCTGCCTGTGGCTTCCTTCCTACCACTGCCAAACCAATCCTAAATATGGCTTTCATATTAGAAATAAATCTTTTAATATATTACAAGATGGTCGTGATTCTTGAAGTATGCAAAAGGGTGAGGAATCAGACTAAACTTTGAGCATTGTGGACAGTTTTCTTTCAGAGTAAAATACTGTTTGTCTGAATTCGGGCCTTTCTTGTAGTTATTTGTCACCAGCCATGACTTAATGGGTGATAAACTGGGGGGGGGAAGAAGACTGGAGTAGGGTCTGGTATAGTGATAGGGATGTGTATGGAAGGGAGGGAGAAAGCATAAGTAGCAGGTATGTAATGATTAGATATCTAGAAATTTGCTGATGTGGTGGATGAACAAGGGTAGTTGTTGAGAGTTGAGACCATATTCAGGAAGTACCCTTCCCAGTCTCATTGCGTTCCCTTCCTTCCTGTCCTGTGTGCGAAGTGGCCTAAGGAGTCCTTTTGTCTCTACTTTACATGAAAAGTTTTCTCCCTTGCCGTCTTGGGCTGAGCTGAGTTGAGCTGACTCTAGAGACTCCAGAGCTGAGCACTCTGTCCCAAACCATGCAGCTCCATGCTGGCCAGGAGGGACAGGTGGACATGAGGTGAGGAGTTGGAAAGGGTAAGAAATGAGAGTGTGTGATCAGGAGAGCTGCTTCACTCTGGGCTTGTTGGTTATCTGAACTATTGCACTGCCCTTTGCACAAGGAGACAGAGGTTTCATTTGTAATTTCAGAAACACCACCACCTGTGTTCAGAAGGGGTGGACCTGACACAGAACCTCTGTGATGGCACATGAGTGGAGCAGGAGAGCCATGGAGACCATTGCCTTTTGTAAATTTTTCTATAAAGCTGTGTAACTGCAGGTTACATAATTGTTGTGAGCAATCCTGGTGTTTACACGATCCATTACGAAGTTCTTTGGCAAGTGCCCACCTGCCACTGCTCAGCCAACGTAACCAGCCAAATTCTGATCTCACATCCCCACAGCCCCACTGAAACGGCTGTGGATTTATATGGATCTGAATGAGGTCAGGACCTGGCCCGGGATCCACAGGAATGGTCAAAGTTGGTGTGTGGAGCTGTACACAAATCCCTGCCTCTATGCTGGTCATGCAGGCTGTGAATCCTTTTAAGACTGCATTGCCATAACTTTTAGGTTGATCTAGCAATTGAAAAATATTATTTCTAGTTGTCAAAACAGAAAAAAGTACAAGAAATATGGATTTCACATCCTTACACAGAGCTTCTGGCAGCTAGTATTCTTTCTGCACTTGTAATGACAAATAATATTAACCTTAGCCATTTTGCTTGGCACTTGGGATTGTGTTTTTTACACTCATTATTCCTCCCAGAACAGGGAACAGTTTGTAATCACTGCTTCAGTTTTTCACCAGCCTCATGTCCAAAAACAAGGCTAAAGCCAAGGATTAAATGCTTTTTTTGCATGGGAACAAAAGCCACATCAGTCACAGGATCCTCCAGATCATAAAACATCTTGCTTCGGAAAAGATCTCTGTTCTTTCACAAAAGTGGCCTGTATTGTGAGCCCTGGAAGATTCCAACACTAGGGTTTTTGGTCAGCCAAGCACTATCTTTGGTTTTCTTCAAAACTGACTTCTCTTATGTTGCTTCTTTTCTTTACATCTGACTGTCCGAATTTTGCTCCCCAGAATTTGTTTTGCTAAGGGCTTGCAAACAAATAAGAAAAGGGAAGTGGAACAGAACAGAAAAGAGTAGTTCCTGAGTTCAGGATCTGCCTGGGTGTGATATCAGTGAGACTACAAAGCTTTTAAAAGTAGGCCAGAGAGGTGGTCATATTATGACAGCGATATAAGACAGACTATGTTGTCTGCTACTATGTCATTTGTCACCTTCCCGAGAAGCCTGAAGTGGCTCTCCTATCTCAAAGCTATTAGTGTGTCCTTTTCCACAGATGCAACCAGAAACATCAGTATTGGTTAATCTTTTAGATGTGATCCTTTATGAACTCAGTGGGCAGGTAGGCATACGGCCCTCGAGGGGACCTCCTTGGTTGTTGGGTCCTTTCTCTGCATACTGCAGGGTAAACAGTCTTGCTCTACGATTTCATTCATAAATTCATCAAGCCAAAGTCAGTGTGCACAGTCAAATGATATCCTGCGTTTTCAGCGCAGGGTGGTCTTTTTAGTTTTTGGAAAAATACTCCAAAGAGCTTTTTAACAAAATGGATGTGATGTAAGCAATTACTATATTGAATATTTCATTACTAGACTTGTAAATATGCAAACCCATCTGGTTGGACCATATTTTAAGAGAGTATGGATGCTAGCTTATGTTATTACAAGGAATGGGAACATTATGATAGGCTGTAAATTAAACAGTGAGATCGTGTTTCCTTCCCCATCATGTTGTAGGCAATCTCTAGGAATACTTCTTAGTACACCAAGGAGAAAATAAGACAAATGCTAAACCTAGAAAACCTTCACTGAAACTGACCTAGCTATCACCCCCCAGCTATCCAATTTTGCAATAAAGCAGAAGCTAATCAAATGCCATGGAGCTGTTCAGGGTGCAGGGAAGTCTCCCACGTACCACAGATATTCACTGAACAACCTTAATATCTTGAATCAAAACAAATGGGGCTGCTTTATCAGTAGACTTTCTCTGCTTTTCTAATCCTGTTTCTCATGAAAGCTCATTGTAATAATCCAGGCTGGATGTTGTCCAGGCAGCTGGTGGATGTTGTCATTCTTCCATTGACTTGACAATGGAGGTGCGGGCCAAGAGTGAGAACCTGGAAGAATAATTGCCTTGACCACAGAGGGGTGGGAAAAGGCATCGCTGGCAGTTTTGGAAGTAGTAATTACTAAGAGTCATGCAAAATCCTCTCCATCTCTTTCTAGATGATTGGAAGGATTCAGCTCTGCATGCCATCACTGGGTTTTTTTGGCTTGGAGAGGTATTTGGAGGTTCATTCATTACTTGTTATAATCCCTCCCAGTTCAGCTGTGCTGAAAGTGAAATATTTACATTAGAAATAACATCATCACTGCCAATAACTGAACTACCCATTGTAGAACCTGTGAGGGAAATGAAGTCTTTATAGTGCGCTGTGCTATGGCATTCTCTTGATCACTCAGATTTTGCTCCCTTGGTACTATAATGTACGTGTGACCTTCAAAATAAACTATGACCACAGCCAGCTTTTTACTATATAGAATTAGATTTTCAAATACTTCCCTTCTGAACTACCTACCACTTGAATTTGTGACCAGTTTTTTGGGCCGCCTTGGCTAGGACTGCTCTCTTCAGACTTTGTCTTACTCTCTGCAGATTTATATTGCCCTGTTAACACGATTCGAGTCCAAGCACTACATCACAACTGTGGGCTTTTGGGCAGCTCTCCAGCAGTGTGTTGAATCTTTCTCTTTTGCCTTGCTTTTAATAATTCTATTATATGTGGACAGAGCTGCTGCTGCTTTTAATGCATGTCTTGTTGAAGCTTTGCAGGCTCCTTCAGATTTACGCAGGACTCTGTTATAAAAGGAGAAACTAAATCTCTTATCCATTCCACTCCCAAATCTGTGTGTTTCTCTTATTTCCAAACACTTCATTTAGAAAGCTGGCCAGAGAAGCCTGAGCTAATGCCACGTGCCTCATGCAGTTCAGTTGTTTAGTCCAGGCAAGCTTTGCTTTTGTAAACTTTTTTAGAGATACAGAATTAAATGTGAAACATGAGACAAACAGTCTTTGGATGTGTTTAACTTGGAACACTTTGTAGTTGTGATGTCCTGATTCAATACAGGAGAATGTACTTTTTTGCCCTCAAACAGCTTTGTAAGATGGCTATCAACTGGATAGATATGTACTTACTCATCTTGCGCCCAATTCATTTGCTTTGGCTACTCCATCTCCAGCAAGGCAAACTAAGAGACTTTGCCAAAGAAACTCACGTTTCTGTTTCTGTGATTTCAAAATGAAAAGAAAGCCCAGATCTGCAGGAAATATTCCCATCCTTGAAAGAGTTTAGAACAGGCAGGCACAGAATCTGCTTTGTAGCAGAAATGCTTTATGCAGACCAGGTATGAGTGAATGGTTAGGTAATCCCTGAGCATATCCATGTTGTGAAACTCTTATCTAATCCATAAACCTGTAGGCAAACCCCATCCCTGTTTAATATCTGAAGGGCCACATGGGAATTTGAAAGACCCTTTGGTCCAGGTTTGAGTAATTCTTTACCCTGATTCTTTCACCTCAAGGGTCTCTTTGTACCAGACTACTCACATGGATACTCCAGTGTCTGGTATACCATTTTGCAGCCCTGTTGATAAATGCTGCCTTTTTATCCCTCTGGCTTCATCTGAATGACCTTAGGATTACTCTTTCGCTGCCAGGCCTGGCTTGCAGACCTCAGTGCAGCAGGTGAACATTTACAGAGTTTGCATGTTACTTCTGGTCAATCCTGCTTAGTATTTAGGGCAAGGGGACATTCTGACTTCTGGGGAGGTTGGTTTAGGCAAACCTTTTGTTTCACCAATTGGTGCTCAGTTTGAGGGTTTGAGGCTGTCAATGCAGATCAGACCATGGCATGCAAAAGCAATTCCTGGCTTCCTTTGGTTTCCAGAGACACTCAGGCTCCTCCTGGTGGGAGGCAAACAGACCTCCCCTCCTCGCCCTCCGGCATTTTTTTTTCCCTTTTTGTGTGTGTGTGCACCTGTTTCCTGGCTGAGCTCTCCACCTGCAGCTTCAGCCCATGGCCTGTTTAACCCTGTTTTGTGGGCTGAGGACACTTCTGTGGTTGATCGCTTTGCACTAGCCGAGTGCTAGAGCAGGTATCCACATGCTGGGCTTTCAACAGCTCTGTCAAGAGCACATTACACCTCTCCTGGCAAATTGTCTTGTAATGGTTCCCCCCGACGTCTCTGGAGCTTGTCTGTGCTGGATCAGACAATGGTGCCAATCACTGGCTGTGCCCTCATGTTAAAGAGCTTTGCACTGCATGTAAACATTGCTTATCAGTGACTTCCTGTGTTGTGAGCACGGCACGAAGAATTAGTTTTGGCATGGAAAAAAATAATGGTAGTCTACAGCTGCCGTATCTGTCCTGTATCAAGGTCAGAGCATTCCTGACCCAAGTTCTGGCTCAGATGGCTTGGAGCTCTGTGTGTGCTACACGGTTTAAAGGTTTTCTGCAACAAAAAGCTATTCAAAACTCTAAATGAAAACACAGAAAAAGCAGGGCATAGTCTGTTATCCTAAGTCAGCTTGTGGAAACTTGTTGCCAATTGAGCCAGTGTTTTCCACTCATCTGAGATAGTAATGGAGGTCAATGTTCATTTATTACCTCAGCTGGCCTAAAATGTCACCAGTGGTTGTTTATCTCAGCTTATGCACCTCATGCAGCTACAAGCTGTAGCCTTGGCTGCTTGACAGGGCAAAAGCAAGAGGCACTCCGTCTGAAGTCATGTTTTATTCAGTTACCTCTGGCCAGATTCGTTCTGTTACCCTTGCACGGTCATGTTATTTGTAACAGTTGGCCAAAGATGCACCCATGTACATCAGGAATGACTCAGAAAGTCACAGTGGAAGTGGAAGGATTAGCAGAGACCTGGTGTCTCCACCAGGAGAAAAGAAGTTGTGTCCATATGAATGGCTCTGTGTTAGTTATCCCCAGGTGCTGGGTCCCCTTGTGAACATTTGAGGCCTTATCTGGGGTCTGCACTATCTGTGTGAAAGAACAGTGCTAATCTGATCAGCTTTGGCAAGTTATTAAGTCAGACCTCTTGTCATAAACCAGACTTTTAGTTCAATAGTCACTTGGCTCCCAATAAACTAGTCTCTTCTGTGGGAACAGAGTTTATGTGCAAAAGATCCAATTAAAGCCTTTTTTTAAAAAACAAAACAAAACAAACCAACCATGTAATTGGTTGTTACGGTAAATTATTGAAATTCACGTTTCAGCCTAAAAACAAGCTTAAAAACATTACCTTTTGGAATTTCTTACTTCTTCTCCCACTGGCAAACATACAGATCCCACTCCCTCAGCTCTGGACCCAGACATGTTTTCTACTCATTCCTGGAGCTGTAGACATACTCCAGACTCTGAACATGCAGTGTTTGTTCTACCCTGGAAATCTTCAGAGATGGACAACAGTGAAATCTATGGTTCCTCCAGATTTTGTCAAAGTTTGGATTTATGTACAGACAGAAGTGCTGGAATTTTACTCTTGTGATTGGGTGCTGGTCTGCATTTGATCTATTTATGTCTTGGAAACAGATCTAAAATTGAGGCAAGCAGAAACACAGACTGTACAGGTTGGACTTCCCTGAAGATGTTGTTTGAGGTAGAGAGGTTCACTTGTTCTCTTGAAAGGATTCCGGCATGTTTCCTGCTTAAAAAGTCTTCACTCCTCAAGGAAGAGCCTGGCTTAGTTACTACCAGATATATTTTGTTTTTTAGAAATTTGATATTTGAATGTATGGGAGTAGAATTTCCATTTCAGCTCGGAGAGCTCAGGGTGTTTGCCTCTGTTCCCATTATTACTTCATTAAGTTCTACCTCTTCATGATTCTTTCGCATCATACTGCTGAGTGTTGACCCCCTGTGACTGGTATGCAAGACCATTGCTTTGCATTTGTGACCATCACTCTCCAAAATTCAGTTCTTTGGTTTTAACAGCCCTTTAATCTCCTGTAGTTTATTTCTATGTTCATTTTAATATCGTTCTTGGTTGCTCTAGGTTTAATCCCTTCGAAGTTTTTTCTTTCTCTCTTCTTTTTTCCTGTTATGAGTGATACATCAGTTTGTGATCAGCAGATGAGCAAATCAAGCCATCATCAAACCAGCCTGTGGTTCTAGATTTGTGATGTACCTTCACTATAGAAAGTAATGAGCTGTTGAGCAAGCTGCTGAAGGGATTAATGGTTGTTTATCAGATCAGTCTCAGCCAGTGATTATGAAGGGATGTTTTTCTAACTTTCTGCTACCTGGGGTTGGAGTTCTGCAGGGGTCACTGATGGGGTGTTTGTCAGCCGTGATGTTTATCATCCAAGGTTTTTCAAAACAGCATGAGAATCTCCGTCATCGGAGAGTTACAATAGTATGTTTGTCACTCTCATCTGCTGGCATCTATGGTATGAACAAGATAGGGCATCGTGGGGTGGGGTGTGTTCTCTTGCAGTATTTGCTGTCTTAGTCTTGTGTGGTCTTTGCCAATATGTGTTTATTTCCCTTTTGATAGCTGATGTGTTTTTATTCTCCAATTCAGGAAAATGTCTGGCTGTCTAAAAGTGTTACCTTTTCACCTGTATTAAGTCAGAGAAAAGAACAGAGAAAGAGAAAGTTGAGACAGAACCGGAAGTTTTGACTCCGCTACCTTTGCTTTCTTTCAGTGATCTTGAAATTTTTTAATGAATCCTTCCAACATAGTGAGAAAGAAGACATAAGGCTTACATTCATGCACACACAGACAAGCATAGGTATGATAGTTAAGTGGTATAGTCTTTTATGGGCATCTCTTGTTTGTTGGCTGGGATATTGATTGCAGCCTTATTTTCCTAAAGACCCCAATCCTCACAGAGATGTGTGCTATGGAGGGAAATGAAAGGCACTTTCCTATGCAGAGAGAGAAGGGCTGATCCAGTTTATACTGGACATATATGCTGAGATCTCAGTGTCAGAGGGGAGAATCAATCCTCCAGGATCTTCGAGGCAGCCCATGCAAGACCATGGGATGCTGCTTCTGGAATTTTTAAGGGGTGGGTAATCATTTTTCAAGTAGAAAAAGCATCTTTCTCTCATTAGAACTACATTATGAATGTTCAGTCCAAATCATGACCCTATTTTTTTTTCTCATTTTTTTTTGGGTATAGAAGGGGAAATAATGGGAGAAAGCCAGAACCAGAATAGATACCTTCTGCATCATGTGGTGACCTAGAACAAAGCTGAAGATGTTTTATGAACTCAGGAAATTTCAGGTCAGGAATATAGTGCTCCATCTTTGTCCTTCCTCATCATTACAGATTTATCTGCTACCTTTAACTACAGTAACAGTCAGAATAAGATTTTCTTGGTGACAGCGTATTTTTCTCCTTTTTTGCTTTCACTTCTTCTTTCCCCCATGTATCTAGACAAACCACAACCATAGGGAGCAAGCAAAGATGTAAAACACTGTGCTGTTTGAATGGTGGCTGTGCTTGGATAACCACTGATTTGTCTCGGAGCCCTGTGTCCACACTTGTCCTCTAAGATCAGGCCATGTAGAAGTCCGTCCCTTTCCCTAAAACTGTACCTGTCTGGCTGTGCTTGGGACATGGGTGCAAAATGAAAGCATGTATGGCTTCTGAGAAGCAGGGCTGTATCTGGTACTGACTAGTGGTCTAGTGGTAAATAAAATGTGGGTAAACTGACCCAAATTCAAAGTGGAGTAAACCCCACATTTTCCTTCAGCTACACTGCTGGTATTGACGTGTTGTCTGTCTCTGCTATGGTAGTCTTACTGGTGAGAAACTGGGGAATTAGGGAACTGTAAACCCATTTGGTTCAAATAATCTGTTACATGAACTCCGTTGTTGAGGAGAAGGGAAAAAACATAAAATATTTATTTAGAAAGTGCAGCTTGTTCCCATTTGTGACCAAGCAAATTAAGAAGATTGAGCTTTGTGGGGGTATTTTTGAATGGGGGGGGGGATGACCCTGTAATCATGAAAGCCTGTGAAATGAGATTATTTTTTCCTAAGGAAAAGAGCTCATTAAGATATTTTCATGTACAAGCCACGTAGCACCATAATATTGACATCTCTGCTCTCAGCCTGTTCAGCTCCCCTTCTCCTGCAGAGCTTTCTACCTCAGCGTCCATAGCTCTCCTCCCACGGAGCCTCCTCCCTTTGCCTCTCTCCTCTGCTCTGCCTTTCCTCCATTTGGGGTATGAGGGAAATGAGGCAAGGGGTCCTCCTTAAAAATCCAACTCCCTGTGATCTCCTACAGGACTGAGGTAGGCTCTCACCTCAGGTTGGAAAAGAGGCAGCTGTCACCTCGAGCAGTGGGAAGGGATCAGCAGGTGGGTGCAGGGCACGATGGACTGGACTTCTGCACCAACAAGAAACGTCCAAGTCAAATCAAATGTTTGTTGCCAACCTGTGACAGACCAACCAAAATACTTGAGTTTACAGCAGGAAACGCTAGGTAAAAATTTATGGTCTGGATTGTACACGAAAGTAGAGTTTGACAGACAAAGTGTTTCCTTTGGTCTTAAAAGCTCCAAAGCTCTTCACTTATTGGGGGAGAGCTAGCTTGAAGTAATATAAAAATGTTAACTGCAGGGACTTTCAGAGGAGCTTAAAAAAATTAGGATCCTAACTGTCAAATAACCCATCATATCTATTGCAGGAAAATGCTGTTTGAACAATTTATTTTCTAGCTGCTAAGCTTCACTCTTGCACTACTGGGAGGGGTTAACAATTTTATGCTGAATTAAGGTGTTGCATACTAGAGAAGAAATGCATGAGTCTCATTCTTGGGAAATGTACTCCTCTGTGCCATACAAATGAGCCAATTAATTTAGATTGAAAGTGCATAGGTGTTCTTTGGTGACATAGAACCAGCATGAAACTCAGCAGAAACATGGGATTGCAAGAAATAAGTGTCATGTTGAGTAGTTACCACTGAAAGAGAGGGCTCTGTTTTTAACCTAGTCAGGGAAATTGATGGTGTGGTATGGAAGGGGGAAGAGGACATTTCATGAGATATTCCCATAATAGTTTTGGGTTGGGGTGGCCTTTCAAAGGAGCTGTTTTAACCAAGTCCTTCATCCCCACAAACATTATATAAGAGCCATTGGCAAAACTAACACACACACGCTTCGTGTACAAAGGACTAAAAAACCAGCCCAGATGTTTACAAAGCAACCACAAAAGACCGGAAGAAAAACAAACATACAGAGATGTTTTAAATGCAGAGCAACCAACAAACACAGGAAAAAAATATCCATGTTCCTGGCAGTAGCTTTTGAACATAATGAAACCATTTGGGGCAACTCTTCTTTAAACTTGCCCCATGGCAGGTTTGAATTATCAGTTATTCATCACTTAAGGTCAAAGACTTCATCTTTCAGTATAGGTCTACCCTTCTCTAAAAAGGCAGATGGAAAAGGTAAGGCAGATCTTCACTTATTTATTGATGATCAGTCCTAATTGGCTTACCCTGCTTTCCCCTACTTCCCTTCTTCTGACAGAAGCTCTACAGCAAGGACATAAAAGGGTACTCTTGTCTCACTTGTCTTCCTCTTTGAGCAAATTGGCACTGCTCGTGCTTCCCAGTTAGCCTGCAGACTACCTAGGGACATGAGCAGTCCGAACCTTTGCAGGTCCAAAAGTGCATTGGACCACTGTGCAAATTGCTGTGTGTCCACTTCCTTCAGGCTGATGTTTTGGGCCCTTTTCTGGGGACTCCTCAGCGGTTTGGAAAGTGAGAGGAGATCTGACTGGAAACACTTTCCTCCCAGGTTGAAATGCCTTTCTGTGGCAACGATGCAAGAAAGAGGACAGTTGCCTGAACAACACAGGCTCTTGCAGAGCTGGTCCTGAGAGTATGTATTGCATTGCAGCGAGGAGTCTATTTTCTGCACCAACTTCTTGGTCTTCTTTAACCAAAGTTGCTACCCTTGTGATTTTTAGGTCAGAAACAAGAGCTTTTTTCTTTAGGAGGTATTTCGCTTGTCTCCTTTGTTTGCTAAGCGAGAATAGCTTGGAAATGTATTGCATTTGGACAGATGCTTGAATTCATACAGTCACTCCTAAAATGCAGCTTACATTTTCCAGATGGCTTAATAACAAAGCTGATTTAATATTCTTTGCACATATATAAAAGTATTAAAGGATCTCACAAATTCATATGCCTAGGTTAGGTGGTCCTGAACCCAGGACTACTAAATACAAGGCTAATTTGGATCCATACGTGAACTTCACAACTTTGACTTGTTGGTAATTAATGTGTCCATTAGCTTATAGTGATGGTACCAGAAACAGTGCCGCTTTTTGTTGAAGAAGACTGTGTACTTTACTCCTAGGCACTACAAAACACTGTAAAACCTGTTTATTTTGGCTTCTGGTGTCCTGAATTTGCTGAAGAAGGTCATGGCTTTTATCCTCCTCTACCTACAAGGCAAAATGCTAGAAGAGAAGAGGAAAAATGCTCCTTTCAGGCTGGAATGTTCAGGTTGCAATTTATCGTATGGGACTTGAAAGAGGAATTTTCAGTTCCAACTTGTTTGAAGAGGAATGGGCTGGTGAAAGAATTTAAGGGCACTTCTGAAATGCAAAATGTTGCCTGTCTATGGAATGGCCCAGAAAGGAAACATCCGTGAGGATCTATGGCTGAGATATTCCACACTGCCTGGACAGAATAATGAAACACTTCTCTTGAGATTTACGAGCCTGGAAAATAGACTGCAGACTTCCATCAAGGCCTGAAAATACTACAGACTGCAGTTGGAGTCTCTAGTACATCTCTTTTTATACAAGCAATACAGGGTGGGAGTATTGGGAAGGAATCAGAGATGAAGTGTAAATGCAAACGCAGAAAAGAAATATATTCTTTACTGTCATGAGACTCCCAAGCTGCAATTGTGAAAGAGGTTTAATCTTTCTAGCGCAAATTCCCTGTTCTTTTTTTTTGTTTTTATAGCTAAATACTACCTCCAACTTCCTACCATTTGCAAGGTGAGGTGTGGTGGGGGAAGCATGAATTCTGTTGGGAGCTTCTCTCTCTTCAGCAAATGCACAGGCAATGGAGTTGGTGAGTTCAGGCTGCTTCACTTTCCTCTGTGAAGGCCAGGGGCTGTCAGGAGCATACTGTGAACACTGTTTCATCGCCTAATGTGGATCCTGATCCATCCCTTCCTGTCCAATAAAGGATGAGCGAGGCAGTGACTTGCGCATTCAGGATAATGCCATTTTGTTTTAGAGAGTGGAAATCACAGAATCCTAGAAAGGAGGATCTTAAGGTTAGCCAGACCATCTCTGCCCCAAAGCAATGTCTTACAGGTGCGTGACGGTTGTTACTCTGTCCTGTTCCTGAAAAATTGCAGCGCTTGAGATTCGCACCCCCAGTTTGTGCTAACTGCACAGTTGAATTTTTTCCTTGGCTGTAATGCCAATCTCTCTTGCTGCAAGTGTTTTCCATCAAATGTATGTCATAAACCGTGAAGTAGATAACGTTGCTTGGCAGTCACATCTGCTGGTGGTACTGTTGGTATTATTATTTTATCACTGCTATGTTTTTTAAATGTTCAACCTACAGGTTTGAGAGTGATTTTGGATGTGAGAAAATCTTTGCTGCCTGATTAGATGTGTCAACTCAAGGAATGAAATCTCACCCACCAGTCTTAGGTCTCAGTTCTAGGAGCAGGGACCAAACCCTTCTGCCTACGCACTTGAAGAAGGACTAGTTTGTGCTGTCACCTTTCTTAGTGCCAGACTCTTAGTACAGCTTTAGAGGACCAGCTCTGGGCTCTGCAGAAAGCCCGGCTAGCAACTTGAGTGTCACAGGTGGAGCTGAACTCCTTCAAAAATCTAGTGCTGAACTCCGCTATAAAAAGAACCTGCTCTGCAAGATTTTCCCAAATGCACCCCAAAAGAGCTTACGATCTAAGCAAAGAAAATAAGTCAGTCCTGATCTATACCTGTACAGCTGAACAGGACCTGGAATAAAG